>NC_056734.1:890718380-890800880 GCF_019279795.1 Protopterus annectens
TATATATATATATAAAATGCATATATAGCTATTTATGTGTGTGTATATATATATATATATATATATATATATATATATATATATATATATATATATATATATATATATATATATATATATATATATGGGTCTACTTTCATAGACCGAATGTACGAATCACCGACACACATTTTCCCCACCCCAAACAACCGACAACACACCACACCGACAACTCAACATACCGAACACCAAAACACCGACACAAAAAACGCCAAATACACATTGCACACAACAACATATCCACTAACCTTAACCTAAACCCTAACCCTAACGTCCGACACTACCGCACACTTACCCAACCCGCACCCTAACCCTAACTCACTTAACACACCCCTAAACCCCAACACCGTCACTATCGCACACTCACCCTACCTGCACCCTAACCCTAACTCACTTAACACACCCTAAAACATTCAGCCCATCACTATCGCACACTCACTCCACCCGCATTCTAACCCTAACACACTTAACACTACCCTACACAGCTCTACGTCACTTCCACACACTTACCTCACCGGAACCCTTAGTCCGACACCACCGCACACTCACATTTTCCACACACTATCCTAAAATCCCTCAGTATCATACACTTACCTGTCCGCTCCCCAATACTACATCTGTCACTTTCGCACACTTACCGTATCGCGCTCACACGCTGCCGTTGTCGGTCTCTCAGCCGTCGGGATATCGCGTTTTCGGTAACCTACCTGTTCGGTCGTTCCGTCTCGGTCTTCCGGGTGTCGGTAAAGCGGCGCTTCGGTCTATGAAAGTAGACCCATATATATATATATATATATGTGTGTGTGTGTGTGTGTGTGTGTGTGTGTGTATATATATATATTTATAGAAAGAACACAGAGACAAAGTCACACATTTATTTCCTATTAAAATTCAATTTGAGCTAATTTGTCATTTTCTTAAAGTCATTGTATATCTGTTGTTTTAACAATATTCAAAATTATACCTCATAAAGACAAAATGCAGCAGATAATTTAAATATTATGCTGAGAGCAAGGTGTCTCATTTATTTGTAATGGAGACACATATAATTCCCAACAAAAAATATAAATTGGACAGGCTGTATCATGACTAATTACTTATTTATTGTTTCTTGTTGTCAGGAAAATATTACCTACTTTGTAATTGCCTATCATGAACATTATATATTCAAGCAATCAAGGGAGTACTATAGCCAGAAGCACTGACACATCCACAAGCCTGACTGATGTCTTGATGACAGCTCATAGAAAGGGTTCACCAGAAGGCAGCCTGGAGGGTCAAAAATTGTGTTAAGCAATTGTAGATGCCTGTAAAAAAATCCAAGGTTGTAGCCTAGACTACAAATTTAATAAGGGTAAAACAACAAGGAAATGCAGAATAATAACAACATGTTAAAGGTGTTTCAGCATTCCTTGTTTTACTGAGTAGGAATGCAGAACATGTCTTTTCTGCCTATGTAATGGTCAGGCTACTTTCCTGTTCTTCACTGCAGAACATTTGAGTGCCTTGGTGAAGACACTATGTCATGGTAATCTGTTTCCTACCTGAAAAAGCCTCCCCTGTGACTAGGCCCTTACTCACTGCCTAGTGTCTCTGGAGACACAAACTAAAGACTATGATTAGGAGAGAAATCAATATTCTGAGTCATTGTAATGAATTCATCTGTAAGAACTCTGGCTACAAATTTAATTAGCTTTGTCAGAAAGAAGACAAAATATTTCCAGAAAGGGGTGGTGGCTCTAAGGCTATGCATTGTAATAACTGTAGGAGTAAGAGACATTCCATTAGTATGACCTTGCATGGTTTACATGTTAATCTATTAGATTTAAAGGGGTGTGGAGTGGGTTTTGTTGCCCTCTAAAAAATAGCAGTATCAATCAACAGGTGCATTTTAATACATAGCAGTGTAAGAAGAAAAAATAATTTAAAGTAATTTTGGCCTATGTTAAATGCTTGTAAAAAGGGTTTTGTCCTTTTACATTTAACAGTCAATTGAAGTCAACGTCAAATTATATTACTTGTGAATCTCAATTCATTCTTAGAACAAAACTAAATAAAACTGCTGTGTTATCATTAACATGATATAGTAAAGGTCAGCTGCTTCATGCATACTACTCTGTCCTTATGCAAAGCTGCAGCAAAAAAAATGCAGACTGCTTAGAGGAAACCAAGTAAAGAAATGTATTTGTCTTATTATATTCAATGGCAGGAAGACACAATTCATTTTTTCTTCCATGTCTGCTGATGCATATGAAGCAATTTCCTTTAATAAGCAGCCAAAATAATGTCTTGAAACAATAATCTAATATTTGGTTGAGAGTTACAGGTCCCTGCTGTTAGTACTGAGTGACCCCTGCTTAATGGCATCTCCTCTCTGGTCTACAAATATTGGTGTCATAGACCTTGCATTATGCTGAATCTGTCACTCTTTAAATGAATATTACTCTAAGAATATCATGCCCGCATTTTACATTAATGTCTCATGACAAAGATCTTTGCTTCTGAATTAAAACTTTGCGGGTGCAGTTCCAGACTGAAAACTAATAATTGTGATTGTTAAAACCTGGTTGCAAATTTTGCCATTACTTGGAGAAAGAAACATTAAGCAACAGAAGAACCTTGAATGAAGATGAGAAATTGATGTATATAAAAAAAATAAAAATAAAGAGTTTAACCATAAATAAGACACTGGAGTTTCACACACATGATGCAAGTGAATCATGTAAAACAGATAAACACCATATAGTTATCTCATGGTATGCTAGCAGTCATGTTAATACATGTAAAAACATGGATGCAAAGAAACAAATTAACATATACTGAAAGATTGCTACTGTTAACCACAAGTCAGAGAAATGCGTTGAGAAATACCTTTTAGAAAATAGCATGGAGAAACTAGAAGCATGGCTACTCAAAAAAATAAGTATAAGTGCATGGGAACAATGAATGGCATAAAGAAGACTTGCAAAATGTTTCAGTTAATATCATGCACACAGAAGGAAAGGTTTTGCAAGCTTTATCTAGCTGCAGTTCTGTGGAACTCTTTTCCTGATAAAATCTCCAAATGAGTGTGAATGGAGACTAAGGAGCTTTGTCCATTGTACATAGTTTCTCCTGCATTTGTTTTGCTTGTTGTTTTATACATTTATTATTCCTAAGATAAGATGAATAACCTTGGGTTTTAGCTGTCAGGGTGCTGTGTGAAAGGACAGATGAACTGGTAATCAAGACTGCAGTTTTGATTTAAATGTTGCATGCTGGGCCAGTAACATCATTTATGAAATGATGATTCCTGGTATAGGTAGCAAAAACTGTTGAGAGTTATGTTCGATAGTATTTATTTATTTATTATATTTATTTATTTATTTATTTTACATTTATGTCATTTTACATTTATGATTTATATCATGTGGACTTTGATGTTTGCAGATGACATTGTGATCTGTAGTGAGAGTAGGGAACAGGTGAAGGAGACCCTGGAGAGATGGAGATATGCTCTAGAGAGAAGAGGAATGAAGGTCAGCAGGACTAAGACAGAATATATGTGTGTGAATGAGAGGGAGGATAGAGGAATGGTGAGGATGCAGGGAGCAGAGGTGGCGAAGGTGGATGAGTTTAAATACTTGGGGTCAGTAGTTCAGAGTAGCGGTGAGTGTGGAAGTGAGGTGAAGAAGAGAGCACAGGCAGGATGGAGCGGGTAGAGAAGAGTGTCCGGAGTGATTTGTGACAGACGAGTACCTGTAAGAGTGAAAGGGAAGGTCTACAAGAGGGGAGTGAGACCAGCTATGTTATATGGGTTGGAGACAGTGGCATTAACAAAAAGGCAGAAATTTGAGCTGGATGTGACAGAATTAAAGATGTTAAGATTTGTACTGGGTGTGACAAGGGTGGACAAGATTAGGAATAAGTATATTAGAGGGTCAGCCCAGGTTGGAAGGTTTGGAGACAAAGCCAGAGAGGCACAATTATGTTGGTTTGGACATGTGCTGAGGAGGGATGCTGAGTATACTGGGAAAAAGATGGTAAGGATGAAGCTACCAGGGAACAGGAAAAGAGGAAGGCCTAAGATAAGGTTTATGGATGTGGTAAGAGAGGACATGCAGGTGGTTGGTGTGACAGAGCAAGATGCAGAGGACAGGAAGAAATGGAAACAGGTGATCTGCTATAGCGACCCCTAACGGGAACAGCCGAAAGAAGATGATGATGATTTTATTTTACATTTGTTTAGTAGTATTACCATATATATTTTTGCCAGCTAAATACATAAAAATGATTTATTCAATACAATTCTAGTGAGAACACTGAGTGAGGTTGTTCTATGACGGTTCATATATAACTACAGCAGTAAAATGTAACAAAATGCTTAGTACTCTTAAGTTCAGTAAAACAGGAAAAAGTATCAATATTTGAAGTCAAAAAGTTTGTACAAAATCTCTTACAAAATAAGTACAGGTTATTTTAGTCAGGGATACTGAAAAAAAAAGAAATAGAAAATACCTTTATACATGCCAGAATAAATCATTAAGAAAATGAATTGTTATCTACCTAAATGACTCTGTACTAAACATTTAGATTACCTGGCTTGTACTTTGGGATGCCCAAAGAAAAAAGAAAGCCATAGAGATACAGTATGCAGTTCTACAAAACACCAGTCTGTTGCAGATCTCAAAGGATTGGCCATTTCGCACTACCTTTTATAGAAATTATTTGTTGGACAGGTACTTGTTTCATTTTCATACACAAAATTTTGAGGTGGCATTTTGTGTGTCTTGAAGCATGTATAGAAATGCTGATGTGGCAATGTGTATGACTAGTTGTATAAAAACAAGACAAACAGCATATATGGCCAACTACACACGTTTTCTGTGAAAGAAAATAAGGAGGCGCCCTTATACATTATATAAAAGGCATAAATCTGACCAAATGGCATTACTATTCCCCTTTATCTCTGTCCACATTTGTTTTCACTTTTGAGCCACTCTTAGCAAGACAGCCCTTTTCTGAGTATTTTAGTTTTGACTAACTCTCTTCCCTCATCAGTAAGTATAGCTCTATCTAATCAATTGCATCATAAAGAAAGAAAAAAGTGCATAATGCAGACATTTTTATTTTATTTATTTATTTATTAACTAGGAATATGAGCCAAGACTCGCATTGTAGTTCTCGATGAAAGAATAATCAAGAGCAAAACAACCTCCTTTCCTGAAACAGAAATAAAAATTAGTATCTAATGTAAGACAAAAAGGTGTCAGGCACCCACCTTCCCAGTCTTTGAATTACCTTGACAGAATGCCCTTCCATGGCCAAGTCTGAGGAGTGACCCATCTGTCAGGAATGCGAGGAGTAGCCTAGTGGATGATTTCTTTGCCCCACAATGGTCTTTCTAAGTAGAAAATTAATCTCTTCCAGGCTAAATGGTCTGCCTGTGACCTGAACAAAAAACAGGCCTGACATCCTCCCTTTGGGAGTTTTATTATATAGCAATCTGAACCACTGCACTTGGCAAATGGCAAACCCATTCACCATGTCCTTTGTCAACTTGATCCATCTTAGATTTCTTTACGCATAGCATATAAAATCTGTGTGAGTTACAATGTGTTCCCAACAAAGGTAAAGGAGTAGTTCATTGGCATGAAAGGCACCCACATACAAAGACTTGAATAAAGCTGCTCATAGATTCATAGGTGTGTACTAGGCTAATGGCCATGGGGCCTTTACAAGCCTAGCCATAGGCTTACCCTGGCATAGTGCCACCCGACCTTAGTTCCCAGTGCTTCTGTCGAGTAGAGCCACTGGAGTTATCCCCGGAGTGAATTTTCTGTTTCCCATTCACTCATCAAGATTTCTCTTGAAGAGAATCAGTGAGGTTTTCTGCTTGACATGTATGGGAAGTCTGTTCCATAGCATGGGCAGTCTCTGGGTTATGAACCTGTCCCTCCAGCATGTTATGTTAATTGTGGTAATAAGGTTGAGGTCTCTGGAGCATGTGGTGCAGAGAAATTGGGATTTCTTTAGATATAGCATTTCTAACAGAGATGGGTCAGACATGGCTTTGTAAGTCAAGCAGAGATCACCTCTAAATAGGCAATATGAGACAGAGAATAGTTGGTGCTGCCAGAACTACTGAAAAGCTAATGTAACAAATATATTAAAATCACCCAGCATGTTATATAGACCCAGAATAACAAGGGGAAGGAGTTGTCTCCTAATAGGCTTCTTGGAATCCCAAGAAAGCCCATGAATATTCTCCAGGCCCCTGAGCAACCTCCCAATCAACCAGTGGCCAGATACATCCTGTAGTCCCAAAAACTGCTCCAACCATTCCAGAACTGCTAAGTACACCCTGATAATTTTAGATGAATCACCTGCAGGCAACCTGGCCACTAGAAATTCAAGTAACAACTGCACACCCATATCCTGAGACTGGAGGGCAAAGACCTGTATAAAGCTTTAAAATCCTGAAGGGGAGGATCCCCTGCTGAATATGTGAAAAGCTCAATGTCACTGGAGGAAATCCAGGGGGACTGCCAAAATGATACCCCATTGAACTATCTCAAAAATGTGAACCATAGGTGAAGGTTACCATTGATCCATCTGGTCAATCAAACAAAGTATTGTTTGGACCTGTTCCCTTTCAACAAGTAGGAAATGAACCACAGAAAGGTAAAAGTGCTCTGCAGCCAAAATTTAGCAACTCGTATAGTAGCATAATTTCCCCTGTGCAAACTTTGTTAGATCCCAAAAAATTCCCAAGTAACTGTCAAACATGTTGAAGTTTGGACAAAGGAAACTTGAGCGACTTATTAACCATATCAACTTCCAAACACAGAAATGTCAAGACTAGACTTGGCCCTTTTGATTTTTTGCTGGCCAGCAGTACCCCCAGCTGAGAACAAACATCATTACAGATAGACATGCCCTCTAACACAACACCATTATCAGAAAATCATCTAAGTAGTAGACCTCTGACTGGAAGGGTGCTTGCTGCTGCCAGAACTACTGAAAAGCTGTGCAAAACAGTTTGAAGGTAACACAAGCCACAGAGGACCCCACTGGCATTGCAGTGTCAAAAATAATTTTCCTTCAAACTGAAAACCTAAATAGGACCAATCTTCCTGTCTCATGGGAAGAAAGTGGAAAGCAGACTGGCTGTCATCTTGCAGAGCCAGGGGTTAGAATAGCCCAAAATGACCTCTCCAGTCTGATCCAGTTACCAAAATTGAATTCCTTTCTAGAGCTAGGTCAAACAGCCTGACCCTCCCCTCTTTTGGCAAAGAATTTATAAACTCATCCAAACAATCTTCAAAAGACTGACCCCTACCATTAGTACCTACCCCTGCTGACCCACTGTGTACATGACCTTGTGATTCTGATGATCCTCCAGAAAGGCAGGAAGGCTCTTGAGCCTTCTTGGCCAGGGTTTCTCTTTTGGCTGAAACCTCTTCTATATTCAGTGATGGTCTCTTCTTGGAATTCTGACACTGCTCAACTGCTCCCACTGTTTCTAAGTCAGATCGTAAGCCTTGAGCCTTCTGAGACAAATGAAGTAATCTCTCTTTAATTAACTAGACAATAGTGGAACCTGAAAAATAGAGAGGAATAACACAGAGGAAAAAAAGAAAAAACACAGGGAAAAGGACAATATGACAAATAAAATAAGCCTAGAATTCCAGTTAAAATTGCCAACCAAGTGAATCCATGGATGCTGTACTGCTGTGGGGTTCTAGAATGTAAAGCCATCAAGATGCTTCCATTCCCTTCACAGTGACTGGCAAAATGTACCAGAGACTGAAAACTGATAAGCTGCTGCGGAATTTCCTGAATGATATGCTCCTTTCCTGCCACAATCAACTCTGCCCAAAGGCCATGGGAGTGACTGTCCCTCCCTGACTACAAACAGGAAAACAAGCTAAAAATAGCAAGCCCAGTGAAAAGGTAATAACTGGAACAACCAAAGAAAGATTATGCACAGATACAATAAGCAATTGAAGCTATCAGTTATCAAACCAGAAAAAAGCAACAATGATTATAAGAGCCTTGTGCGATGCACCACACCATAAGAATTTTTTTAGAATACCCCTTACCACTTAAATCATCCAATACTCATACTTAAAAGAACATCAATCAGCACTAGCGCCACCTACAAGAACTTATGCCCAAGTATACATAAATACACCAACCCCCAGGGCAGAGCCTGAATGGCTAATTGGAAGCAGCAGTATTTTAGAGTTCCATATAACTTGTTAAATAAGACAGGATTTTTTTTTTCTTGAAAGTATAAAATCTTATAGATAAAAGTCTAATTTATATAACTAGAAACTTTGGTGAAGTTTTACAAATAATTTCCTGTCAAAAAGCTTGGAGATATATTCACTTGTTAAAATGAGCAACTCAAGGAATTCTCACCAGGATGCTGCCTTAAAGGAGGAACTACAACAGATGACATCTACCCTGCAGGAGTTGTCTTTGAGGATGGATGATTTTAAAGAGAACCTAGAAAATCTTAAAACAAGCAGTCAAAAAAGGCTGACACCCTCAAGGAAATACAACACCACCAGGCAAGGATAACAGGAATAGAAGTTTCTCTAAATGACTTAGAAAGCAGACTTAAGGAAGATAAAATTCAGAAAGAACTGCTTCTTAAACAAAACACTTGGATGGTTAATAAAGTAGATGACTTATAATTAGGGATAGGAGAAATAACATCAAGATTTTCAGATTACCTGAAAACACAGAAGGTGAGGATATTATTTCCTTTTTATCAAGCTGGATCCCTGACTTTTTGAATTTAAAAGAAGGACTTTCCTTTGGCACTGAAAGGGCACACAGAGCTCTTGGGAAACCTGACACTCAAACTCTCCTCATAGGTCAATAATTATCAAATTTCTTTCATATTTGGACAAGGAACTGATTTTAAGATCTGCTTGGAGGAAGGCATGTCTAAAATATAAACAGAGCCTGATAAGATCTGATAACGACTGTTCATCTAGAATAATGGAACAAAAGTGTGGCCGATGATAAAGTTTCTGAAACAAAATAACATCAAGGCACAACTTGCATATTCAGCTAAGATAAGAATACTGTATGCCAACAAGATGAGGATTTTTATTGACTTAGAGGAATCCTCTTCATTTATTAAAACTAATAATGTGATTACTTTACCAGAAGATATGGATTGGATGTCACCTTCTCTCAAGAGAACAAAAGAAACAAATGTCCTGACAGCTGTCAAAAAGAAGAAGCAAAAGACCGATACTGTTACAGCCAAATCTCTCAAAGCATCTACTATGATATGAATTGTTTTAACATTACTTTAAAGGACCAATTTTACTGCTTGGAATTTTAAAACAAAGCTAACTAACTAGTGGAATCTATATCTATATTTTTTGAAAGTAGATGACACATGAGAGTTTTCACATTACCTCAGGTATGTAAAACAGGGTACTTTTCTTTCACAGAAGGAGGGTTATATAGCATATAAAATATGTATACTGTAAATCAATATACATAGTATATGTGTATTTTCTCTTAATTTTCTCTTTTCTTTTTCTCTCATCTCTCTTTTTTTCATTATTTATTTTAACTGCATCTTGTCTCCCTTTCTAAATTCCCTCCTATTTACAATACTAATATAGTCTGTATATATTTAATAACTCACTATCTATACATAGATAAATAATAGTCTAAAATAATCTAGTTTTAAGGTAGACTTAGTGGAATAGTGAACTTAATTAATTATTACAATATTTATTAGATTACTGATAGTCACTGTTTATTGGGATTGGGGACATGTTTGTGATTAACTCTGAAATGTTCCATTCATGTCTATATGTCCTTTGAATTATTTCCTTTTAGTATTAACAAATATATTAACAAAAAAAAAAAAAAAAAAAGGAGGGAAAAATGTACTGTTAGTTAAGAGAAGTGAAGCTTTCTTCACATTCAATTTACTTTGCCATAGCAACAGCAAACAATTGCTGCAGTTTCTAAGGACACTGTTAACCTGCGAAGTGCATTTAGCCTCACAGATAACAAATAATAAGAAAAAGTAATGTTGTCCAGTTATTAAAATGAAAAACAAGCTAAGCAAGGCAAAATAAATACATAATAGGACTATTTGTAAATGTTGTTGTGTCTTTCGGCTTTTCCCGGTTAGGGGTTGCCACAGCGGAACTCAGGTCCGCTAATGATTGGCAGTGGATTTTTACGTGCCGAGTTGCCAGCCCTGATGCACAACCTTCAACAAAGGTACGACCATTCACGCATGTCTCCTCACAGAAGACGTTCTAGCTGAGAATCGAACGGGACAACTTCTTGCTGTGAGGTGACATCGCTACCGCAAATATTTTATGATTTATCCTCATAGGATTACATATTCCTGGAAGCACAACTGAAATTTTCCCAAACTACATGTGCACTTAAATGTAGCTGCTTGATTAAAAAGTATTACTCAGTTTAACTTGCTGATTCCACAAGCTGTCTGCACTGTAAAAGTTACATTTTATATGTTAGTTGAAATTGACAGTCTCTAGAGTACATGAAAAGATACATATTACTTTTTGCAACATGTTATCTTTCCACTTACCTCACACTCTGTACAAACTCACTTGGCAAGTGATAGCTATTCATTTAAAATATCCATTTAAATATTAAATGTGCCCTTGAAATGCTATTGACATTTTGACAAAATATAATCTGAACTGGAAAATGAATGACTTGGAAGAAGTGAAGTAATGCATAGATTTCAAAGAAGTTCTTGACACTACACTACACTATAAGTAAAAATGTATATTCACAAGGAAGTATTGAAATGTTTTGGTCTCCCAGTTAAAATAGCTTACTGTCAACATTTTGCAATATTAAAAAGTTTGAAGAGCTAGGTAATTACTATTATTTGTCGTTATAATAATTATTAGACAGATGTTAGACTTTGCTTTGTTTAATGAATTGTGACACATTTATGAGGAAAAGTGGACTTAATTAGATGTTATTACAATAGTTATTAGATTAATGGTGGGCACTGTTATGCTTAATGGGTTACGGGGCATGTTCGCGATTAACTCTGAAATGTTTTCTTTATATTCATACTGTCAGTTGAATTACTTCCTATAATATTAACATAATATATAAAAGGAGGGAAAATGTACTGTTGCTTGTGAGAAGTGAAGCTTTCTTTACATTCTATCAGCCTCGTGAACTATTTCAGGTTTTTTTTTTTTTTTTGATTAGGAACCGCTATATTTGCATTGTCATGTCAACAGAAAACAACTGCGGCAGTTTCTATGGACTTTGTGAATCTGCTAAGTGCATTTAGCCTCACAGATAAATAAAAAAGTAATGTTCTTTAGCTATTAAACTGAATTACAATCTAAGGATGGGTAAATTAGATAACTTAATAGAACAACTTGTAAATAATTTATAAATTACTCACATCGGACTACACATTCCTAGAAACTCAAGTGAAATGTCCCCAAATTACTTGTGAACTTAAATGAAACTGCCTGATTAATAAGCATAACTTTATTTTATTTATTTTATTTTACATTTGTTGACCGGGCTAGTCTAGCTGGATATATGTCCATTTTCAGTAGAGGCCCGGGGAGAAAAGCTCCAAGCAAAAAAAAAATGGGAAATTTAACAATCGATATAACTATGAGAAGTACAATACAGAGTTAGCACTCTGATAGAGAACAGTTATAAAATAAATTTGTAAAACTAAACATTTTAGTGGAAATTAAACTAAACAATTCTACAACTCACAGTAGAAGGTATAAGCAAGTCATAGAAAAGGGAAAAGAATATATATATTAATCTAAAATTCCTGAGTAAGAGTCAGTAGTAGTAAGTCAATTTGGAGGTAAAGGTTATAGGAGTAGTGTATAGGGTTATGGATATAAGTGAGAAAAGATGTCAATCTAGGTTAGTGCATGGACAGAGCCAATGAGCTTTGAGATGTTCTTTGAGATGTTTTTTAAACAGAGAAGTAGAAGCAAGGGAAGTTAAGTCAGCAGGAAGTTGATTCCAGAATTTTCCTGCAGTGTTGGAGAAGAGTGAATCCCCAGCTTTGTTGTTAGCTTTATTAGAGGAGACTGGAAGTTTGTTAGCAGAGCGTAGTGTAGGTAGATTCGTATAAGGTGAAATAAGATTAGTGAGGATAGGGGTATTATTAGGGTGTTATAGAATCTTTTGAGTAATAAGTAGTTGTTGATAGAGTATGTGGTCATGACGTTCGAGCCAGTCAAGCTGTTTGAGGTTAAGGCAGTGGTGAGTTTTAAAGGGGGAGCTTGTGATGAATCTAGTTATTCTATTATAACAGGTAGAGAGTTTAGAGAGGTTGTTTTTGGATAGGTTGGTGTATATAACAGAGGCATAGAAAAGGGTGGAAATGAGGTGAGTCTGGGCAATTGTTTTTCTTGCAGGAGGAGTAAGAAAGGGTTTTATTCTATAGAGGGTGCCAAGTTTTTTGTTGACAGACTTAATAGTTGAGTTAATGTGTGCGTCACAGTTGAGTTGATTATCAATAGTTACACCTAGTAGGCGGGTTGTAGTCTCTGGGGTAATGGTGGTACCATTGTTAGAGGTTATAGAGAAGGAAGGAGCAGGTGATTTATGAGTAGGAGTAGAGAGTAGTAGTTTTTTTTTTTGGGATTTAGGAGGAGGCAGTGTTGCATAAACCAGTCTTCAACCTTCTTAAAAACAGTTTGGGTGAGAGAGTGGAGAGAGGTTATGCTCTTGGCTGTACAGATTAAGGTGGAGTCATCTGCATACTGAATACAGGTGGCTTGGGGTATGTTAGTATGTAAGTTGTTAATAAATAAGGAGAAGAGTAGGGGACCTAAGATAGAGCCCTGGGGTACTCCTATTTTTACTGGTTGTAGCGAAGACAGGATGTTATGCCAAAGTACTGCTTGCTGTCTATTTTCCAGATAAGATCTAAACCACTGTATGGCTTGAGGATCTAGAGAGTGAGCCTTTAGTTTGTCTAGCAGTAGGTTGTGGTTAACCATGTCAAAGGCTTTTGATAGGTCAATAAATAATGCAGAGGAATATAAGTTATTGTTACGATTTTTATTTATGGAGTCAGTAAAGGATAGTAGGGCAGTTGATGTACTGTGGAATGGCCTAAAACCATGTTGGCAGTTTGCTAGTAGGTTATTTTGTAATAAGTGGTTGAGTAGCTGTTTGTGAATACATTTTTCCATTATCTTAGCTAATGGGGACAGTAGGGCAATAAGGCGATAGTTAGAAAGTTCAGTAGATTGTCCTCCTTTATGTAGAGGGATGATATGGGCTATCTTCCATAGAGCAGGGATTTTGCCCTCAGAGATAGATCTGTTAATAAGGATATAGATGGGATAGTCTACAGCTTTAGCAGCTATTTTTAGGTATTCAGATGGGAGTTGGTCAGCAGAAGGGGTGCAAGGCTTCAATTTTTGAAGTAGCTTACAGATGTAAGATGTAGATACAGGTTGTATTAGAAAGGTAGGTATAGAATTATTGCAAATATTTGGTTGTGAAGCAGTGAGAGGAGGTAGAGGATTGGCCAGGGTTTGAATGGCTTCTGTAAAGTAGTTATTAAAGGCATCAGGGATCAGGTTGGAGTTGTTACTTTTGAAACCAGTTGGGTTTGGAGTGGTGGTGTGGCCTGGTTGAAGAAGTTTGTTTATCCCACTCCAGAATTTTTGTGGGGTTTGTTGATTGGTCTGTTGGAGGCCAAGGTAGTAAACTTTTTTGTCAATAAGAATATCTCTTTTGGTGGAATTTCTTAGTTGTTTAAATTGGAGGTGGGTTGTTGGACATTTGGTAGATCTTCAATTAGCCCATATTTTATTTCTGAAGTGTATCTTTTGCCTGGTTTGTTTTGTGAGCCAGGGGGCACATTTGGTTTTTATTCTAGTTGAGCGATAAGGGGCATGGGAGTCTAGGATATTAAGAAATTTAGTGTTGAAGTAAGTAACTGCTTCATCTAGTTCTAGATAGGTTAGTGGTGACCAGTCACAAGCTTGCAATTCGGTTAAGAAGCTGTCTGAGTTAAAACTTTTTTTTGATCGGGAGGTTTTGAGATTATGTGTGGAGGGAATGTGTGTTTTTTGTTTAATAATGTAGGTAAGTGTGTGGTCACTGATATCATCTGGGAGGGTTCCTGGAGTAATCCAACTGACGTAAAAACTAGTACAAAAACCAAATAAAAAGCAGCTCCACGAGTAGAAACGCTCAGTCCAGGAATCACAAATGTGATACAACCAGAAATAAACTGAAGTTAAATAACTTTAATGAATAAGCACAGAGGAATTAATCAATTAGTTAACTGATATAGGTGGAAATCAAAGTTATCAGGTGGTTGGTTTGCACTAAGTGCTTGTTTCTTTCTTAGACCCATTTCTACTAATTCCTCAAAATTTCTTAAGGTGGGGTGGGTGGGGGGGTTAAAAGTACTACACCTTGTGTTTATGTGGTTAGTTAAAGATTGCCCTTTAAAGAATAATGCAAGATTTAGTCTCCTGATGAATAATTTGAATTCTACTAGTGTTTTGGATAAATCTATGGTGCGTAAGGGGACAAAGTGAAAACCTCTGGTAAACAACTCAAAAAAGTCAGAGGTTGGTATAATTTCCGTAAAGTTGTAAATAGTGTAGTTGTCCTTGGTTACCACCTTGTAATTACCACTAGATGAGTCCCTATCAACATCTTCATCATTAACTAAACCACCTTCATTGGAATCAGTTACCTGCGTAATCTGTTCCAATTCTGTTGGTAGAACATTGTATTCCTGCCCCTGGTCTGCCCTGGGGATACTGAAAAACCTGATGCTGATTTTTGTTATTGTCTTTTTGAGCCAGTCGCTCTCTTCTCCTGTCTGGGTCTGCTAATGGGGTATTAGTGTTCTCAGTGTTATCAGCTATGTCAGTTCTCCCTTTATCATTAGAAGTATTATGTTTGAATTTTCCTGGCAAGGGGTAAGCCCTCCCATCCCTATATTCAATCATGTCACGCTCCAACTTTCTTATTTTACGACTGACTATCTTAACACAATGTTGGTCCACTTCGTTAAAAACTTTATCATAACATTGTTTAATACTAGGAAAGTTCTTGTCTTTGACGATACTGTCATTTAATGTTGTTAGTTCATTCAGTAAAAAGTTAGCTTTAGTGTCATAATCTTGGATCATGAGATCCAACATTTCCAAACCAGTTTTATCGAACAGTTCCACCAACTTCGTGTATAAGTTGGAGCCCAACACAGCGTTGTTTGGAAACTTGAAACAACGTAGTCCTTTTGGAATACATTGCACACGAACACACTCTCTCAAATAGTCTATCTCCAGTTGCGTGTTCTTGTAACCATATAATTTGTCATTTAGTTTATCAAAGTCACGCTCCATACAATTGTAATGCTTTTGAGAACTCAAAACAGTACCTTGTTTAAAAGAAAATTGCTGCTCAGTCCAAGCATGAAAGTTAAAATCCTTACGCTGACCACCATTCCCATTGACGCAGCTCGATTGCACTCTGGCTTGCTGTTCCTGAAGATTGGTTCCGACCAATAAGATCTCATCAGGAAGTATCGCTCTAAACACGCCATTCGGCTCCCCTAGTGGTGGTGGCGTAGGCTTCGTATTCAGTCCTTGTTGTTGGTTTCCAGGTAGCAAGGAAGTGCAGCTAGCATTGCATGAATTTAATAGTTTGTTCATTTGTGTAAACAATGATAAGACTTGGTTAAATTCTCCGCATGAAACTGGAACATCATCTGGTTCATTATGGAGTAAAATCGGTTTATTTAAAAAATCAGCCTGGTCCAAGTCTTCTGCCATGGAGAAACAAGACTAATCCAACTGACGTAAAAACTAGTACAAAAACCAAATAAAAAGCAGCTCCACGAGTAGAAACACTCAGTCCAGGAATCACAAATGTGGTACAACCAGAAATAAACTGAAGTTAAATAACTTTAATGAATAAACACAGAGGAATTAATCAATTAGTTAACTGATATAGGTGGAAATCAAAGTTATCAGGTGGTTGGTTTGCACTAAGTGCTTGTTACGTTCTTAGACCCATTTCTACTAATTCCTCAAAAATTCTTAAGGTGGGGTGGGTGGAAGCATTAAAAGTACTACATCTTGTGTTTATGTGGTTAGTTAAAGATTACCCTTTAAAGAATAATGCAAGATTTAGTCACCTGATGAATAATTTGAATTCTACTAGTGTTTTGGATAAATCCATGGTGCGTAAGGGGACGACATGAAAACCTCTGGTAAACAACTCAAAAAAGTCAGAGTTTGGTATAATTTCCGTAAAGTTGTAAATAGTGTAGTTGGCCTTGGTTACCACCTTGTAATTACCACTAGATGAGTCCCTATCAACATATTCATCATTAACTAAACCACCTTCATTGGAATCAGTTACCTGCGTAATCTGTTCCAATTCTGTTGGTAGAACATTGTATTCCTGCCTCCTGGTCTGCCCTGGGGATACTGAAAAACCTGTTGCTGATTTTTGTTATTGTCTTTTTGAGCCAGTCGCTCACTTCTCCTGGGTGGGTCTGCTAATGGGGTATTAGTGTTCTCAGTGTTATCAGCTATGTCAGTTCTCCCTTCATCATTAGAAGTATTACGTTTGAATTTTCCTGGCAAGGGGTAAGCCCTCCCATCCCTATATTCAATCAAGTCACGCTCCAACTTTCTTATTTTACGACTGACTATCTTAACACAATGTTGGTCCACTTCGTTAAAAACTTTATCATAACATTGTTTAATACTAGGAAAGTTCTTGTCTTTGACAATACTGTCATTTAATGTTGTTAGTTCATTCAGTAAAAAGTTAGCTTTAGTTTCATAATCTTGGATCATGAGATCCAACATTTCCAAACCAGTTTTATCGAACACTTCCACCAACTTTGTGTATAAGTTGGAGCCCAACACAGCGTTGTTTGGAAACTTGAAACAACGTAGTCCTTTCGGAATACATTGCACACGAACACACTCTCTCAAATAGTCTTTCTCCAGTTGCGTGTTCTTGTAAGCGTATAATTTGTCATTTAGTTTATCAAAGTCACGCTCCATACAATTGTAATGATTTTGAGAACTCAAAACAGTACCTTGTTTAAAAGACAATTGCTGCTCAGTTCAAGCATGAAAGATAAAATCCTTACACTGACCACCATTCCCATTAACGAGCTCGATTGCACTCTGGCTTGCTGTTCCTGAAGATCGGTTCTGACCAATAGGATCTCGTCAGAAAGTATCGCTCTAAAATTGCCATTCGGCTCCCCTAGTGGTGGTGGCGTACGCTTCGTATTCAGTCCCTGTTGTTGGTTTCCAGGTAGCAAGGAAGTGCAGCTAGCATTGCATGAATTTAATAGTTTGTTCATTTGTGTTAACAACGATAAGACTTGGTTAAATTCTCCGCGTGAAACTGGAACATCATCTGGTTCATTACGGAGTAAAATCGGTGTATTTAAATAATCAGCCTGGTCCAAGTCTACTGCCATGGAGAAACAAGACTAATCCAACTGATGTAAAAACTAGTACAAAAACCAAATAAAAAGCAGCTCCACGAGTAGAAACACTCAGTCCAGGAATCACAAATTTGATACAACCTGAAATAAACTGAAGTTAAATAACTTTAATGAATAAACACAGAGGAATTAATCAATTAGTTAACTGATATAGGTGGAAATCGTCATCAGGTGGTTGGTTTGCACTAAGTGCTTGTTTCTTTCTTAGATCCATTTCTACTAATTCCTCAAAAATTCTTAAGGTGGGGTGGGTGGGGGGGTTAAAAGTACTACACCTTGTGTTTATGTGGTTAGTTAAAGATTGCCCTTTAAAGAATAATGCAAGATTTAGTCTCCTGATGAATAATTTGAATTCTACTAGTGTTTTGGATAAATCCATGGTGCATAAGGGGACAAAGTGAAAACCTCTGGTAAACAACTCAAAAAAGTCAGAGGTTGGTATAATTTCCGTAAAGTTGTAAATAGTGTGGTTGTCCTTGGTTACCACCTTGTAATTACCACTAGATGAGTCCTTATCAACATCTTCATCATCAACTAAACCACCTTCATTGGAATCAGTTACCTGCGTAATCTGTTCCAATTCTGTTGGTAGAACATTGTATTCCTGCCCCCTGGTCTGCCCTGGGGATACTGAAAAACCTGATGCTGATTTTTGTTATTGTCTTTTTGAGCCAGTCGCTCACTTCTCCTGGGTGGGTCTGCTAATGGGGTATTAGTGTTCTCAGTGTTATCAGCTATGTCATTTCTCCCTTCATCATTAGAAGTATTACGTTTGAATTTTCCTGGCAAGGGGTAAGCCCTCACATCCCTATATTCAATCAAGTCACGCTCCAACTTTCTTATTTTACGACTGACTATCTTAACCCAATGTTGGTCCACTTCGTTAAAAACTTTATCATAACATTGTTTAATACTAGGAAAGTTCTTGTCTTTGACGATACTGTCATTTAATGTTGTTAGTTCATTCAGTAAAAAGTTAGCTTTAGTTTCATAATCTTGGATCATGAGATCCAACATTTCCAAACCAGTTTTATCAAACAGTTCCACCAACTTCATGTATAAGTTGGAGCCCAACACAGCATTGTTTGGAAACTTGAAACAATGTAGTCCTTTCGGAATATGCTGCACACGAACACACTCTCTCAAATAGTCTTTCTCCAGTTGCGTGTTCTTGTAAGCGTATAATTTGTCATTTCGTTTATCAAAGTCACGCTCCATACAATTGTAATGCTTTTGAGAACTCAAAACAGTACCTTGTTTAAAAGAAAATTGCTGCTCAGTCCAAGCATGAAAGTTAAAATCCTTACGCTGACCACCATTCCCATTGATGCAGCTCAATTGCACTCTGGCTTGCTGTTCCTAAAGATCGGTTCCAACCAGTAAGATCTCATCAGGAAGTATCACTCTAAACACACCATTCGGCTCTCCTAGTGGTGGTGGCGTACGCTTCGTATTCAGTCCTTGTTGTTGGTTTCCAGGTAGCAAGGAAGTGCAGCTAGCATTGCGTGAATTTAATAGTTTGTTCATTTGTGTTAACAACGATAAGACTTGGTTAAATTCTCCGCGTGAAACTGGAACATCATCCGGTTCATTACGGAGTAAAATCTGTGTATTTAAAAAATCAGCCTGGTCCAAGTCTTCTGCCATGGAGAAACAAGACTAATCCAACTGACGTAAAAACTAGTACAAAACCAAATAAAAGCAGCACCACGAGTAGAAACACTCAGTCCAGGAATCACAAATGTGGTACAACCAGAAATAAACTGAAGTTAAATAACTTTAATGAATAAACACAGAGGAATTAATCAATTAGTTAACTGATATAGGTGGAAATCAAAGTTATCAGGTGGTTGGTTTGCAATAAGTGCTTGTTTCTTTCTTAGATCCATTTCTACTAATTCCTCAAAAATTCTTAAGGTGGGGTGGATGGGGGGGTTAAAAGTACTACACCTTGTGTTTATGTGGTTAGTTAAAGATTGCCCTTTAAAGAATAATGCAAGATTTAGTCTCCTGATGAATAATTTGAATTCTACTAGTGTTTTGGATAAATCCATGGTGCATAAGGGGACGAAGTGAAAACCTCTGGTAAACAACTCAAAAAAGTCAGAGGTTGGTATAATTTCCATAAAGTTGTAAATAGTATAGTTGTCCTTGGTTACCACCTTGTAATTACCACTAGATGAGTCCCTATCAACATCTTCATCATTAACTAAACCACCTTCATTGGAATCAGTTACCTGCGTAATCTGTTCCAATTCTGTTGGTAGAACATTGTATTCCTGCCCCCTGGTCTGCCCTGGGGATACTGAAAAACCTGATGCTGATTTTTGTTATTGTCTTTTTGAGCCAGTCACTCACTTCTCCTGGGTGGGTCTGCTAATGGGGTATTAGTGCTCTCAGTGTTATCAGCTATGTCAGTTCTCCCTTCATCATTAGAAGTATTACGTTTGAATTTTCCTGGCAAGGGGTAAGCCCTCCCATCCCTATATTCAATCAAGTCACGCTCCAACTCTCTTATTTTACGACTGACTATCTTAACACAATGTTGGTCCACTTTGTTAAAAACTTTATCATAACATTGTTTAATACTAGGAAAGTTCTTGTCTTTGACGATACTGTCATTTAATGTTGTTAGTTCATTCAGTAAAAAGTTAGCTTTAGTTTCATAATCTTGGATCATGAGATCCAACATTTCCAAACCAGTTTTATCAAACAGTTCCACCAACTTCATGTATAAGTTGGAGCCCAACACAGCATTGTTTGGAAACTTGAAACAATGTAGTCCTTTCGGAATATGTTGCACACGAACACACTCTCTCAAATAGTCTTTCTCCAGTTGCGTGTTCTTGTAAGCGTATAATTTGTCATTTTGTTTATCAAAGTCACGCTCCATACAATTGTAATGCTTTTGAGAACTCAAAACAGTACCTTGTTTAAAAGAAAATTGCTGCTCAGTCCAAGCATGAAAGTTAAAATCCTTACGCTGACCACCATTCCCATTGACGCAGCTCAACTGCACTCTGGCTTGCTGTTCCTAAAGATCGGTTCCGACCAATAAGATCTCGTCAGGAAGTATCACTCTAAACACGCCATTCGGCTCTCCTAGTGGTGGTGGCGTACGCTTCGTATTCAGTCCTTGTTGTTGGTTTCCAGGTAGCAAGGAAGTGCAGCTAGCATTGCGTGAATTTAATAGTTTGTTCATTTGTGTTAACAACGATAAGACTTGGTTAAATTCTCCGCGTGAAACTGGAACATCATCCGGTTCATTACGGAGTAAAATCTGTGTATTTAAAAAATCAGCCTGGTCCAAGTCTTCTGCCATGGAGAAACAAGACTAATCCAACTGACGTAAAAACTAGTTCAAAAACCAAATAAAAAGCAGCTCCACGAGTAGAAACACTCAGTCCAGGAATCACAAATGTGGTACAACCAGAAATAAACTGAAGTTAAATAACTTTAATGAATAAACACAGAGGAATTAATCAATTAGTTAACTGATATAGGTGGAAATCAAAGTTATCAGGTGGTTGGTTTGCAATAAGTGCTTGTTTCTTTCTTAGATCCATTTCTACTAATTCCTCAAAAATTCTTAAGGTGGGGTGGATGGGGGGGTTAAAAGTACTACACCTTGTGTTTATGTGGTTAGTTAAAGATTGCCCTTTAAAGAATAATGCAAGATTTAGTCTCCTGATGAATAATTTGAATTCTACTAGTGTTTTGGATAAATCCATGGTGCATAAGGGGACGAAGTGAAAACCTCTGGTAAACAACTCAAAAAAGTCAGAGGTTGGTATAATTTCCGTAAAGTTGTAAATAGTGTAGTTGTCCTTGGTTACCACCTTGTAATTACCACTAGATGAGTCCCTATCAACATCTTCATCATTAACTAAACCACCTTCATTGGAATCAGTTACCTGCGTAATCTGTTCCAATTCTGTTGGTAGAACATTGTATTCCTGCCCCCTGGTCTGCCCTGGGGATACTGAAAAACCTGATGCTGATTTTTGTTATTGTCTTTTTGAGCCAGTCGCTCACTTCTCCTGGGTGGGTCTGCTAATGGGGTATTAGTGCTCTCAGTGTTATCAGCTATGTCAGTTCTCCCTTCATCATTAGAAGTATTACGTTTGAATTTTCCTGGCAAGGGGTAAGCCCTCCCATCCCTATATTCAATCAAGTCACGCTTCAACTTTCTTATTTTACAACTGACTATCTTAACACAATGTTGGTCCAGTTTGTTAAAAACTTTATCATAACATTGTTTAATATTTGGAAAGTTCTTGTCTTTGACGATACTGTCATTTAATGTTGTTAGTTCATTCAGTAAAAAGTTAGCTTTAGTTTCATAATCTTGGATCATGAGATCCAACATTTCCAAACCAGTTTTATCAAACAGTTCCACCAACTTCATGTATAAGTTGGAGCCCAACACAGCATTGTTTGGAAACTTGAAACAATGTAGTCCTTTCGGAATATGTTGCACACGAACACACTCTCTCAAATAGTCTTTCTCCAGTTGCGTGTTCTTGTAAGCGTATAATTTGTCATTTCGTTTATCAAAGTCACGCCCATACAATTGTAATGCTTTTGAGAACTCAAAACAGTACCTTGTTTAAAAGAAAATTGCTGCTCAGTCCAAGCATGAAAGTTAAAATCCTTACGCTGACCACCATTCCCATTGACGCAGCTCAACTGCACTCTGGCTTGCTGTTCCTAAAGATCGGTTCCGACCAATAAGATCTCGTCAGGAAGTATCACTCTAAACACGCCATTCGGCTCTCCTAGTGGTGGTGGCGTACGCTTCGTATTCAGTCCTTGTTGTTGGTTTCCAGGTAGCAAGGAAGTGCAGCTAGCATTGCGTGAATTTAATAGTTTGTTCATTTGTGTTAACAACGATAAGACTTGGTTAAATTCTCCGCGTGAAACTGGAACATCATCCGGTTCATTACGGAGTAAAATCTGTGTATTTAAAAAATCAGCCTGGTCCAAGTCTTCTGCCATGGAGAAACAAGACTAATCCAACTGACGTAAAAACTAGTACAAAAACCAAATAAAAAGCAGCTCCACGAGTAGAAACACTCAGTCCAGGAATCACAAATGTGGTACAACCAGAAATTAACTGAAGTTAAATAACTTTAATGAATAAACACAGAGGAATTAATCAATTAGTTAACTGATATAGGTGGAAATCAAAGTTATCAGTGGTTGGTTTGCACTAAGTGCTTGTTTCTTTCTTAGATCCATTTCTACTAATTCCTCAAAAATTCTTAAGGTGGGGTGGATGGGGGGGTTAAAAGTACTACACTTTGTGTTTATGTGGTTAGTTAAAGATTGCCCTTTAAAGAATAATGCAAGATTTAGTCTCCTGATGAATAATTTGAATTCTACTAGTGTTTTGGATAAATCCATGGTGCGTAAGGGGACGAAGTGAAAACCTCTGGTAAACAACTCAAAAAAGTCAGAGGTTGGTATAATTTCCGTAAAGTTGTAAATAGTGTAATTGTCCTTGGTTACCACCTTGTAATTACCACTAGATGAGTCCCTATCAACATCTTCATCATTAACTAAACCACCTTCATTGGAATCAGTTACCTGCGTAATCTGTTCCAATTCTGTTGGTAGAACATTGTATTCCTGCCCCCTGGTCTGCCCTGGGGATACTGAAAAACCTGATGCTGATTTTTGTTATTGTCTTTTTGAGCCAGTCGCTCACTTCTCCTGGGTGGGTCTGCTAATGGGGTATTAGTGCTCTCAGTGTTATCAGCTATGTCAGTTCTCCCTTCATCATTAGAAGTATTACGTTTGAATTTTCCTGGCAATGGGTAAGCCCTCCCATCCCTATATTCAATCAAGTCACGCTCCAACTTTCTTATTTTACGACTGACTATCTTAACACAATGTTGGTCCACTTTGTTAAAAACTTTATCATAACATTGTTTAATACTAGGAAAGTTCTTGTCTTTGAGAATACTGTCATTTAATGTTGTTAGTTCATTCAGTAAAAAGTTAGCTTTAGTTTCATAATCTTGGATCATGAGATACAACATTTCCAAACCAGTTTTATCGAACAGTTCCACCAACTTCGTGTATAAGTTAGAGCCCAACACAGTGTTGTTTTTAAACTTGAAACAACGTAGTCCTTTCAGAATACGTTGCACACGAACACACTCTCTCAAATAGTCTATCTCCAGTTGCGTGTTCTTGTAAGCGTATAATTTGTCATTTTGTTTATCAAAGTCACGCTCCATACAATTGTAATGCTTTTGAGAACTCAAAACAGTACCTTGTTTAAAAGAAAATTGCTGCTCAGTCCAAGCATGAAAGTTAAAATCCTTACGCTGACCACCATTCCCATTGATGCAGCTCGATTGCACTCTGGCTTGCTGTTCCTGAAGATCGGTTCCGACCAATAAGATCTCGTCAGGAAGTATCGCTCTAAACACGCCATTCGGCTCCCCTAGTGGTGGTGGCATACACTTCGTATTCAGTCCTTGTTGTTGGTTTCCAGGTAGCAAGGAAGTGCAGCTAGCATTGCGTGAATTTAAATAGTTTGTTCATTTGTGTTAACAAGGATAAGACTTGGTTAAATTCTCCGCGTGAAACTGGAACATCCAGGGTTTCTGGAGTATAAGATTCAGGGTGGTTGTTAATAAGGATCCAATCCAGAGTACTTTCCTTGTTAGTGGGTTTATGGATTCTTGTAGGAGTTGTAATTAGTTGAGAGAATCCAAAGAGGTTTATATGGCTGGTGGGGTTGAGAAAACTACAAGAAGACCAGTTTATATTAACGTCACCAAGTACAATGGTCTCCTGGGGTAGATGGGTAGATAAATGACTAAGCAAGTTTTCTAGAGAATTTGTATAGTTACCTGGAGGTAGATACATTCAAATTATATATATTGATTTAGAGTTATTGATTTGGAGTTTGATAGTTAGGGTTTCAGATTTGGTATATATTGATGGGAGCACATTAATGAGGGAAATTTGTAGCTTTGATTTGTAAAGAATGGCTATACCCCCACCTTTTTTCATTTTACGGTCATTTCTGAGGATGTTATAGCCAGGAGGGCTAATTTCTTGGTCGAGAGTAGATGGTTTTAGCCAGGTTTCTGTAAGACATAGAATGTCAAATGAGTGTACATCAAGGAGTGCATGCAGGTGGGAAATTTTATTGTTTACACTTCTTATATTAAGGTTAGCTATCAGGAGGGAGTTAATTGGTTTAATAATTGTAGAAGTTATAGGTACTGTTACATTGGTAGGGTTAGTTATGGCATCAGTATGGGGGCCAGGGTTTGGATGAATGTCATCATCTAGGAGGGGGTGTTGCTGGGGGTATTGTAGAGATTTTAAGAGTTTATGAAGGCTATTAGGAGTCTTCTTGGTAGAGAAGTGAATATTGTGAGTTATTTTGTGGAATTTAGGTAAAGAGTAATTAGAAACATAGGTTATATTACTATGGTTAAGGGAGAAGGTGAATGAGGATGGTAAAGTTTGTTGGCTATGATGGTTTTGTTCAGATAGAGAAAGATATTCATAGGAGGTAAGTGAGTATGGTATGGTAAGAATTGCTAGTGTGGTAGTTAAGAGTAGTAATTTGGTTAAATTAGTTTTATTTGTAGAAGCCATGGTAAGAGGATTTAAGTAGGGAATAGTTAGTGTTAGTATGTATTGTAATAAGGAGACAAAGTGTTTTAAGATATTGAGCAGGTTATAAGTTAAGTTGGTAAGTAGTTAATAGGGTAAGATAGGAGGTAGAGTAGTTGTAGTTAAGATTAGAAGACAGAGGGAGTGGTAAGAAAGACAGATTAGTAGTACTAATCAGGTGAGAGAGTTATGGGAGTGGCTTGGTGATGTAGTGGTATGGGATAGGTGGAGATAGGAAGGGGGAGTGGCAGTGAAGTATAAGTGTAGGACCAGTGGGTGTGGGTGGGAATTGGGGGTAGGGTAGTGGAGCGGAGTGAACCCGTAGGGCGAACGGAGTGGGTAGAAACAGTCAATGGAGCAGCTGGTGGAGAAACAATCAGTAGAGCTCAGTCTAGAAGGTAAGTCAAGTATGTCTAAGGAGAGAGGGAGCAGAGAAAAGTTAGAGGTGTGTTAGAGACACAGGAGAGTATAGTGAGTTAAGATAGAGGGTATATTGTAATTTCGGAGTCGTTTAAGGTCAAAGAAGTTTAAAATAGATAAAGCAGAGGAACAAAGGAAAAGCAGAATAAATCTAGGATGGGATAGGGGTGCTACCTACAGGGCAAAGCTAGAAGTGCAAGCAGCTACAAATGGAAGTTAGGCTATGGCAGATTACAAAAGGGGGAAGGTAGTGAGAGAGATACTAATAGGTGATGTAGTAGTAAGGTCAACAAGGTAGCTAGTTTGGGGGGAGGGAGGCTACTGGCTGACTGTCCTCAGAGCTTACTTTAGAACCCCTAAAGCTACAGTGCGCACTTTAACAACCCGAATCCATAAGCTATCTGCTCTATATATGCTACATTACATATGTCACTTTCATATGACAGTCTCTAGAGCAAATGAAAAAATACATATTATTTTTGCAACATGCTATATTTGCACTAACCATACATTCTTTACTAAC
Source organism: Protopterus annectens (assembly GCF_019279795.1). NCBI lineage: Eukaryota > Metazoa > Chordata > Ceratodontiformes > Protopteridae > Protopterus > Protopterus annectens. The sequence continues at coordinate 890,744,522 of NC_056734.1, forward strand.
TCAATTGGCAACTGACAAGTTATTTATTTGAAACATCAGTCTAAATATTAATTGTGCCCTTGAAATATTGTTGCCGTTTTGACAAAGCAAAACCTGAATTGAAAAAGGAATGATTTGAAGAAGTGAAGTATTGTACAGATTTCAAAGACAGCTATTGACACTACAATATAAGTAGAAATGTATAGATGCAAGGACAAATTGACATGCTTTACACTTTTAGTTAAAATAGCTTATTGTTAACTTTTTGCTTTATCAGAAAATTTAAAGAGCTAGGAAATTATTTCTAATTTGTCTTTATAATGTTTACTAAAGTGATGTTAGTCACTGACTTGTTTAATGGATTCCGAGTCATGTACAAGATGAACTACTGAATGTTATTTCTGTTTACCTATGTTTGCTGAATTTCTTTTATTAGTACTGGTTTAAAACATAAGCCGCAGTGGTGCAGTGGTAGCGTTGTCGCCTCACAGCAAGAGGTTCTCCCATTCGATTCTCAGCTGGAGCACCTTCTGTGTGGAGTCTGCATGTCCTCCCTGCAGTCGAGTGGTATTCGAAAGACATGCCTTCGTTGAAGGTTGGGCATCGAGCTGGCACCTTGGCACCGTAAAAAAACTACTGCCAATCAGCATCAGTCCGGAGTTCCACTGTGACAACCCCTAACTGGGAAAAGCCGAAAGAAAAAGAACAACAGTACTGATTTAAAACAAGGGAAAGAAAGAGAAGGAAAATCTCTGTTTTTGGTCAAGGGAGGAGAGGCTTAAGAGTATTCTAACTGCCCCGAGAATTCATTAAGATGCTCTAAACACTATTTGATTAATACTTACCTAAGGTAAGTCTTGATTACCATATGGGTACATACACATTCATTCTAGAACTGATGTGATTACCCATTCTGGAAGCAGGAGGTGCCCTATGCAGGGTGGGAATTGTTAGGGTGATCATAGTTCATTCTTAGACTCTGCTTTGTAAATCTATAAATATGTAAAAGCAGTGCACACTAGAATGTAGGGTGCCTCTACTCAGAGTCAGGATACCACTGATAAGCCATGTCTTTTCATAAGTGTAAATTGAAGTTGGTGAGCTGAAGAGTGGGAAAGTAAAGGAAGACAGTACACCCACAGTAAATTCATATTTCATTGGTAATCACTCATTGTCGCCTACAGAGTCCTTTTAGCCAAATGATTTTAGCAATAATCTATTTGTTGTTGGCTTATTTGGTGTATGCTCCTCTGTTGCATTTAATTTATCCAAAATGACATATCTGACATGTTTGGGATCTCTTAAGGGTAACTAAATATTGAATATTTTCTAAGTCAACATAATAATTATTTACACTACTAACATTTCATCCTGATATATAAATTACTATAGAATAATAGAATAATATAGAATTTCATATCTCTTTTAAGAAAATTCTCCATATAATAATTTAACATGTGGAGCTCAGTTAATATTGTTGGTTAAATATATAGATATGAATGATAGTCCAATAGATCTATCTTTATCTATTGGATTAGGAATGACTTTCATTCCATGTTTAATGGGAAATTCATATTTACTTGTATTTGATACTTTAGAATTAATGTTTTATAGAAGTACCTTTTTTAAGACTGACCAGAATTTTACCCTACTTGTATTTAAAGAAGAAAGAACATTAAATTACACTCCCAAGTTTGCACACATAAAAATAACATTCAGTGTTAAAAGAGAATATGGTATAACTACTATAAGCAAAATAAAAAAGAAGCAAAATGTTTCTTCCAACAATAACTTGAAATGGAGTTAACATTCTTATCATTAAATACTAATGGCTTAAATAATGCAGATAAAAGATCAAACTTACTAAAATATTTAAATCTAAATAAGGCACAAGTAGTATTTCTCCAGGAAATGCATTTTAAGACTAACGATAGCTTTATTTGGAACTCTGAGGACTATATAGTCTTAGCTCAATTCTCCTATAGAACAAAGACAAAAGGAGTATCAATTCTCTGGAAGAAAGACATAATCACTCCAAAAGTTATTTATACATATGAAGACAAAGAAGGTCTACTAGTGTTTGTTATAATTAAATTTAATAACAGAATATGGACCTTAGCTAATCTATATTGGTTCCCAGGAATTGGAGCAGAAATGGTTAAAAAACACCTAGATTTTATTTCCAACAATTATAAAGGAAATCTTATACTGGGAGGAGACTTTAGTTGTACCTTAGAAGCTTCTGAAACCACCAAGAAGTCTTTTCGCATAGCAACTATTTCAAAATCCTTAAAAATATGGATTGATTAATTTCATTTAATAGACACTTTTAAAGTAAAAGATAATAAATCCTTATTATTTTCCCATAAAGACCATAGATTTGGAACACAAACCAGAATAGACAAATTATTCGTAGTTCAAGATTTACAAACAAAAATCCTCAACTTCTCAATAGTTCTGTGTCCCTTCTCAGATCATAACTCTCTGATAATGAAGCAGCAAATAGAGTTTAAACCTTTAATCCTCTCAACTAGAATTCCATCATATATCACAAAAATTAAAGAATTCAGACCCTGGATGTTGTCAGAACTACAATTATTTCTTGAAATGAATAATACAACAGAAATCAGTAGGGTCATGGTTTGGGACTCATTAAAAGCATATTTATTTGGTAAGACCCTTAGCTGTTACAAAAACAAAGTCAGAGAGTGGGAATATGAATCATTAGACTTGCAAACAAGATTCTTGACAGCAAAATCTAAAAAAAATCTGAATTGTCCAGAAGTCAAAATAGAAATAGAGGAATTAAATTAAAAAATAATGAAATTCTAACACACAAAACTTGTCTAGCCTTGGAAAAATTAAAAATAAACTCATTAGCCACCTCCCCCAGATATCTACATAACTTATCTACAAGAATTAAAATGCAATCTAAAGCAAATAGCATTAGTAGTATATGTCATGAAAAGAAAGGGAAAAAAGTATCAAATATAGGAGACATCCTTAAAGCATTTCAGTTCCATTATATGGAACACTTCAAAAAAGAAGATTTAGATACCAACCAAATAAACTTAGATACAAACCTTATCAATATAAAAAAAAATCTGAAAACTTAGAACTAGACCTACAAAAACCTATATCCTACAAAGAAATTGTTGACAAGATAAAAGAAAGTAACTCTAACAAAGCTCCAGGGATAGGTGACATAATTACAGAAATTTACAAACTCTTCCCTTCAACAGTAATCTCCCTTTTTCGTAAAACATTGCTAGAAGTCCAGTCAGAAGCAAAAATACCACCCTCATGGAAATATTCTCTCATAACACCAATTCTAAAAGATAATAAACCATCAGACCATTGCACCTCATACAGACCTATATCATTACTGAATAATGATTACAAAATATTCATGTCAATCCTAGCTAACAGAATGAAAATTCCACTTTCAAAGACAATTAATAATGATCAAACTGGATTTTTATATAACAAGCACATACATGATAATATTAAAAGGATACTTACTCTTATAGATTATGTGAATAAAGAAAATAGAGAAACACTAGTAATCGTATTAAACATAGAAAAAGCCTTCAATTCCCGCAACTGGGAATATCTATTTAAAACTTTAACATTATTTGAATTTCCCCCTCCCTTCATCTTATTACTAAAGAACATATATATTAATAACTTAGCCTACATTAAATTAGGTCCTTTCACCTCAGAATCTATCCATATAATGAAAGGTATTAAACAAGGATGCCCCCTTTCTCCTATTTTATTTGCTTTGGCTTTAGAAATACTTGCAGAAATAATACACAATAATCCAAGATTAAAGGAATAGAGGTCTATAACCAGTACATATCTAAAATAATGCTTTTTGATGATGATATTTTATTAACCCTATCAAACTCCAAAAAGTCATTAGGAGAGCTAGAAGTAATGGAGAAATTTTATAAGATTTCAGGTCTACACTTTAATAGATCAAAATCAAAATTTCTATTTTTAAATAAGAAAAAAGAACTACAAGTTACAGATAACTCCATTATAGGAAAACAAGAACTAACATTAAATTATTTAAGAATAGTGTTATACAAAAATATAAATGAAACAATATTAATAAATTATAAAAACATTATTGAAACAATAAAAATATATATAGAAAAGTGGAACAAAATTATATTAACTTTTGAAGACAGATTGCAATTAATAAAAATGGTCTTATTGCCAAAAATACTATATGTAGCATTAGCAATTCAGTTAATTCCTGAAAGATGCATTCTTAAAGAAATAAACTCATGTTTAATAAAATTTTCATGGTATCCCAAAAAGAATAGAGTAGCTCTAACTCATCACATTAGACCCTGGAAACAAGGAGGATTGAACTTCCCAGAAATAGAAACATATATAAAAGCATCTGTGCTTAAAACTACAATGGACTGGATAAACCCAAATTATTTTGCCAACTGGAAATAATTAGCTATGGCTATATTAACAAATGAATTTAATCTGTTAAAAAAATTTAATAGTACACAAATCAAACAAACCCTGGTACATACTATGCATAAATATATAATATAATATAACAAAACCTTCTAAAACAACACTGATTAATCATTACATCAATTTCTTTAGGAAACGTATCAATGCAAACATAGATCTAAAACTTTGGTTTGACCTTTTAACCCCATTTACCATCACTAAAAACTTTCCTCACAAAATATATAGGGAAACAATAACCTCCTGAGAACAAAATGGATTCTTATGCTGGTTTCAATGTGTAAATAAATTAAATGTTTTAGATATATGTATGATAAAAACTACTTACAATATTCCAACACAGGACTGGTTAACCTTACAAAGCATTGATTATACTAAATGTAAATGAAGGTCGCTACCTGAATAAGTCAAATGTGTATTTGTTATGGATAATACTTGCTATCTCTAGGAAATGCGTAACCAGAAGGTGGAATTCAAATACACCCCCGACCTTGGAAGAATTCTACACTTTACTGAGTACAACTGCATTGATGGAAGTAAACTACGAGTCTATCCCAGGCCATTGGTAAATAATCCTTGGAAGAAGGTTATATCTTTGTTGGATACTCTGCAATAATCAATACTGTATCTCTGATAACTGATCTGTTAATTCTAGATTTAATAACGTACAGTATATATAATTGAAAGTCAGGCTATTGTAAATATTGTATATAGTTGTTTAAAATGATATTTAAAAATATTATGTTAATGTTATTTTAATTGAAAATAAAACATTTTTTGAGGAAAAAAAAATACACCAACACCAAGCTGAGGAACTGGGCCTAAACCAGTTCCCTTATTAAACTTGCTCAAAAGTACAGCTAAAAGTTTAATACTAAAATTTTAACTGTCTACTCAGTAAGCAAATTCCAAATGTCCCCTTATATTTGAGCAGGCATTTGCCCAACCACCAACCCATAACAACCTGCACCAAGCAACTGGCAAAACAGTAGTCAAGGAAACCCTAAGTAAACTTAGATCTTTAACTCTAAAACTGGTTATGCAAACATGCACTCAAATGTCTCTCAGACACCATGACCACACCCAGATTGATAACATAGATCCACTTGAGCAAATTTAGTAGTTAACACTGAATGATGTACCCTAACTAGCCAGCTTCACTGATAAATAAATAAATAACATTCAGCAGTAGCCTTGCAAGACCAACAATCTTAACTGAATGGACCTGGAAATGTGCAGAGATTGTACCAAAAGAAAAATATATACCCCCAGAAAGAAGGCAACAAACATTAAATCAAAAGAAGCTAACATCACATCTCCAGCCCTGGGAAGTAAAGAACATCTTTCAATGTTCAAGGTTACTATTTGATATATATTCTTTTTATTTATTTATCATTATTATTATTATTATTACCCCCTGCAAAAATAAAACAAAAAACAAAAAAAACAAAAAAACAAAAAAAAAACAATGCCATAAAAAGCAACTCAGAAGCCACCAACCAGTTATTCTTATTTATTCTCTCTCTCTCTGTCTCTCTCTCTCTCTCTCTCCTTTTGTTTATGTATATACTTATTTGACAAACAACTATAGAGGACCAATTCCCGAATGCAAGAAAAAGCAACGTGTGAGTCATACAAAAGTCCTTTAGTCCTTCATCATTTATTTATTTATTTATTTATTAAATAAGTAACATAAACAAACCCCCAGCAGAGTAACTCATGAGTTGCCAAACCCATTTTTTTTTAATAAGTTAGTATCCCTCTGGCAGTACAAAGGTGACGAAACCAGTGCTGCATAGCTGGTAAGCCCACTGTGGTGACCCACAACCTCTTACCTGCTCAGTCGCTGCCAACGGGCTCCCTAGTCTGTTGGACATTCAGCTCCCTTGAAAGGGTATGTCTCACCGCTACATCCCCCACCCAAATATTTGTGCTTGCAGACAATGAGATCTACTGGTAAGTCTTTGTTGTTTGTGTTTAGATGCTCAAGCTTGGATCCTTGAAGGTGTAGTTTCCATATGCGTATTCACTCACTAAGTATTACAGTAATGTATGTTTGCTCCTTTTTGTTATTTAGCCCTCTCTCTCTCTCTCTCTCTCTCTCTCTCTGTCTCTCTCTCCCTCTCTCTCTCTCTCTCTCTCTCTCTCTCTGTCTCTCACACACATATCAGAGAATGAGGAAGCCATGTTTTATTTTTATTTTCTCTGAGTTACAGTGACCACAGAATGAGAATAATATGATAAAGAGGTGTAGGGGTGTTAGGGGGGCTTGATCACATGACAAATGTATTCAAAAAGTGCTTTCACAAGAAACTCCTTGTGCTACATGTAGTGTAAGAGAACAATCCTTTTTGTACTTGAAGGGGTAGTCTAATGCATTTGAGTCACAGAGAATGTCTTTTGGGAAACTATAAATCAATGTGATATAATAGATCCCAGCTATATGATTTTGGAATGGGATGTTTTGGACTTTTGTTGTTCACTTGATTTGAGGGACCATCATTTGTGGGGTATTTTTTTAATTTTACTAGTATATAACTGATACGATTAGTTTAATTTCATTATGGCATTTATCACTTTTTTTTTCTGCACATGCTTAAAATTTTCAGTTTTGTGTTACAGACTATAGTTTTTCTGGAAATGTACAAAACCTTCTCATGCAGTTTGATACTTTTGACAGCTGTGAACTTACATTATCTTCTTTTTTTAGTTATTACCTGTTTGCTGGGAAACTATGCAGCCTGCATGAGAGTAACTTATATCAACGTGTACTGTTCATAAGCAAAATAAGTTAAGCTGTACCCCACCTCAAAGACATATTTGTCTCCATGTAACTTTAGATATTTTTGCAGATGCTTTTCAGGATTTTTGTTATGGGGTCATTTTCTAATTTTGTCATCACTGAGGCACAGTTTTCTGTTTTGGTGATCTGTTCTTTCATATTCTAGAACAGATTTCTGTACACCATACATGTTTGTTTTAAAAATTGCACTGCATGACTTGTTATTCCTACTGTATAACTGCAGTCAGCATATCTTCCCAGTCAAGTATTTAAAGAAAATATTGAATGAAAATTTTAGGAATTCAGTTCTGCGCTTAAGAACTATAATGCATAGGCTAATCGATGATGACTATTAACTTTTTTACTTTTAAGGACTTCAGAGTCAATTGACCTTTAATTTACTTGTATAGCCATTTATTATTTCCTTGTTTTCTTTTCTTCTACTGCCTCCACTTTGCATTCCTGTAATTGGAAGCCACCATGCCTCACATTTATGTATTCTCCTTATAGGTTTGGAGAGCCCTACTCATGCCCTGCGTGCTGATGCTGACCCATTTGCACAGTCTGCTTCAACAATCTATGTCACCTTAGCAGAGGAGCACCAGTGTAACAAGCAGCTGGAAATTATCTTACATCCGAGTGGTAAGTCAGACACACCTTGCAACTGTCTCAGTTAAATATGAAACAGTGATGTTTGGCAGTTATAAATTCAATGTATGGTGTGGTATGAGAAAAAACATAAATAAAGAAGGAAGACAATTCCCATACTAGGCATTTTTTGACCAACAGTAAATCCAGGAGGTGTAGTGTCACCCTTCTGCATTCAATACATTCTTCAATAAATCCGCAAAATGTTTACTAACTCCCATCATACAGTCCTTGGAAGAGACTCCATTGGTAGTCTAAATTCATTTATTCATGGTCACCACTAGCAGAAAGGGAGTTTAAATCCTAACAGTTACACTATATATCCTGGTCATACATCTGCAATCTCTTCAAGCCAGTATAATAACAGCCCGGACTGTATTTTGATATCAAAAGTATGATATTCAGTATATCTAATATGGACACTTTGTTTTAGCTTTGTTCAAACCACAGAACTGTCTCATGCACAGTCATCTTTTTGTGAAATATTAAGGAGCGTAAATGATTGAAAATAGACACAGGAGTGTTCCATGACCCAGTATCAATCACCAAATTAGAAATATGTAAATTATTTTCTGACATTCCCCAACCTTGCTAGTACTTGCACTAGTATAGCAGGAGAGCTTTAAATTCAAAGTTCATTCCATGTGTGATGGAGCCAAAGCTGATTTACATAGCAAATTACACTACTCCACCTGGGAAATGGAATAAAGAATGAATGCAAATAGCTTTTTAGATCTGTTGTCCCATAGTATTCAAACCTATTGCAGCACTGATTATGTACAGTGAACTCAAATGCAACTTTGCTTAACTTTTCCGCTCTCAATCAGAACTCCATTTGAAAAGATCCCTGTTGAAATCCTGAAATATATATTGGTGTTATGTCAAAATATGTGGGAAAGAAAATGTATTCTAGCTTTGGCCATAGCCATAGCCATGTTTTGATAGCTCTCTCTTGTAATACAGGATTCCTGTAGTATAGATATAGCATGGTCATAACATGTTGGCACTGAGTTCCTATTTCTAATAAATAGTTGCTGGTAGCCAAAAGAGCAAAGGTATCCTGAGTCATGGAAATGATATGTAGGTTATATAATGTGTATTAAAAGTTTTTGCTTGCCCTTTAATAAACATTCATATTACTGTTTATTGATAGTATGTCATACACAGTGGATAACTACTGATATATTCTGTTCTGAATAATTCCTTCAAGTATTGGCAAAGTTAGAGATCTCAGCATTTACCATTTTAAATCATTTTTTTTTCATCTGAGTTAATAATACATCCCAAGAGACCTGCTGGCAGGCTTCCTTTCAGAGTAATTTTAATAATAATGCTAATTTATCTTATATTTCATAATTAATGTATATTTTCATAGTTTACCAGTAATAATTTTCAACCAATGTTAACTATCTATGGAGGGAATCAAATTTTATTTGTCTAATTAATGTATACAATTAAAAAATGGTAGCAATACAAACCAGTCAAATTTCAAAAACAAACACATATCATATTAAGTAATGATTGTGGTGTTTATGCCCATAATGTTTTTTAAAAATTTTAATTATACTAATGTTGTTATTACTAAGCAATATTTATCTTTAATATAAAAAGGTTTTCATTTTATCCCTATGTATGCTTTTGATATAGTTGATGCTTGGTGTGAATTGCAGCTTTTAACAAGGAAATTGAATTTCACTATTCAATATGGTTCAAATAATATAATTCTGATATTAATCATTTTAAGAAAAGACGTGTGTACACCTCCACGTCTCACCCTATTGTTCAAATGTTTGAAAAGGCATGTGAACAAGATATTTACAAGATTAGTAAAGACAAAACCAAAAGTCATTTAAAATCTAACTTAATATCATGAGAAACTGTTACCAGACAACTTAACTAAAGATAGGAACATAAGGGTGATGAGGCCTAACAAGGTGGGTGGTTTTGTTATGTATGACACTATTGATTATATAGGTAAAATGTTTAAACTATTGCAAGATGATTCCACTTATGAAATTAGTTAATTAACCAAGTGAATATAGCATACAGAAAGATAGAATTGTTTCTGAATGATGCAGTGATGCAAAGTATTTTAACAAAGGACTTGTGGGGTTTTTGAGTTCGGCATTGCCTGGAATCCACTCTATGTTTTTGCTTACCCAAGGTCCATAATAATGTTTTGGACCCACCTTTTAGGCAAATTATAGCAGCCCAGTGGTCTAAAACATACCCACTAGCTACATGTATTGATAGACAATTGAAACCTATTTTCACTACATGTCCCATATTTTAAAGGACTCTTGGGATTGTTTAGGGTGACTGAAATATGAATTATGGACAGATAATCTTATTTGATATAGATGAGTTATTTAGTTGTATACCTAAAATTGAGAGATTGTAAATATTTTGTGAAAGTTTGTGGGACTGCAATTTTCTTACCAATTCCAAAGTGAATTTTATTACAGATTTGATAGAATTAGTGTTAGAAAACAATTTTTATCCATTTTGAAGGTGAGCTATATAGACAAATTATAGGAGTAGCAATGGGGTAAGCATGTGCCACTACTCACGTCAATATAGTATTGAAGAGCTGGGAATTGAAATATGTTTTTACAATGGAATTTTTTAAGTAATGTAAACTGTATTCACAATTTTTAGATAACATTTTTTTTTTGGATGGCCCACTCAATAAAATAAGTGTTTTTATTGATTTTTACGGGTTTCTGCAACTTTTTTTTTTAATTTAGATCTCAGGTCAGTAAAGAATTTATTAATTATTTGGACACAACTATTACTTTGGGGAAAATGAGTTTGTGTTAAATATGTATAGAAAGCCCACATTTAGTAATACATATTTACATTTTAATAGTTGTCACCCCTTTTCATGCAAAAGAAAGTGTTTATAAGCCAATGCCTTAGAGTTGCATGATGACATCTAAAAACAGATATGTTGAAATTTGAATTGGAAAAACTTTGAACATGTTTATTGCTAGGGGTTACCCCAAAAAATAGTGGAATGTATTTCTATGGAAGTCACTAAAGAATGGGGAAAAATATATAAACCATTTTAAGTGAAGGGTTGACTTGTGGAAGGGATGTCTTAACAAAAACTATAAGTTCTAAATGCCTCGAAAGAGCTATGGTTATTAAATATTCCAGTAGGACAGACAATATTAAAAGAATACTTAGACACAATTGGAAAATACATAATGTGAACACATCTTTGCTCCATGTAGTATGTGTAGAACCAGAATTTTGTATATAAAACAGCTGATAATATAAAAGGACTTCAGGAGAAAAATAAAACCACTTCAAATAGTTCATCCAATAAAAGTAAAGGAATGACAAAATATTGTAATGACGTTTTATTAGGTGATAAAATATACCCAGACCAAAAAAAAATGAAGTGATGATTAGACTGAAAAATTTAACTTTTATATCTAAAAGGGTTGTATATATTGTTACGTGCTTATCATGTTTAGCATTTTATACAGGCAAATGCCACACTTGATTGTACTTGAAACATTTTATTGCATGATCCTGTTTTCTACTTGAGGAAGTCTATTGTAATGGTTTATACAGCACCCCATGGGTTCCCTTGCACCCATGAGTGGTATGGGGTAACCCCTTCTTATGTTGTTGTACACTGCTGGTTATATAGATGTCAGACTTTTTCCTCACATTTGGTTATTTGCATGTCTTCATGCAAAGTATCATGTGCTTGACCATATTGCAAGTCTTCTAGCATTTCAAGTATAGTAGCTTGTTGACCACTCACCTGCCTGTGAAAATAAATGTTTATTTCTGAATATAATCATGTGTTCTGTCATTTATCTTCTCTCTATGTACTGTAGTCTTTTTTCATAAGCTAAGAGTCAATTCAGATAACCAGCTGTTTAACTTTATCATAATTTAGACAAGAAACATCTGACATTTTGTATACAGCATGCATTGTCTTACCAATGAGCAGATGAGTTAAAAACCTCATCCACTGACCCTTGTCAGTTTAGTGTTGATTACACATACTTTCAAATGTCCGAATTAAGCAATAAAAATAACCCACCATACATACCTATGAAACAATCCATCCTGGTATCGAGGGTTTGCTTTCGGCATCGAGGGTTTGCTTTCACATATGCCTTTGATGAAGGACTAGCACCTGCTTCTCATGCTAATGCTGCTTTTATCAGCTGTCACCTGTCTTGGCTCTTACTGTCTTTCTTACTGCTTGGGTTCCTTTTTTGCCTCAAGGGGCTGTATTCTTTCAGCTGCATCATCATCAAGGTTCTTCATCATTAGGTCCATTCTCTAATTCCCACTCCTAACAGAACCACATATGCACAACACTAAATTTATCTCCTCCCTTACCCAAGTATTTACATAGGTTCATAGGTTTATACCAGGCTGACGACCACTAGAGTCCTTATAAGCCTAGCCATGCAACCCAAATGTGACCCACAAACTTGCTGATTTTCTGGCTGCCTCTGTCCATCAGAGACAAAGGTGCCAGATCAGGGGTGAATTTCCAATTACCCATCCATAGGTCCAAGTGGTGCTTAAATAGGGATAGGGAGGAACTCTGCTTCACAATGATGGGGAGCCTATTCCAGAGAATGGGAATTCTCTAAGAAATTTAGCTATCTCTCTAACATGTCCTATTTATGTCACAAGCAAAATGTAGTTCTTTTAGTCTAGTAGCCCTGATGCTGTTTGATTTGCAGATGTGCAAAAGTTTCATCAAAACAGGGTTTGGGGATGCATTGTATTTCAGGCAACACCTCTCAGAAGTATGTATTTTACCGACTAAAGAGACAGGGCTTCAAGGAGATCAACACACAACATTGTGGTTAATCCTTGTATTGTTTTTGTAAGAAACCTTTGTGCACATTCCAATTACTGCATGTTTCTGGTCACATACATACTGAAGGGGGCATTATACTCTAAAATGTGTCTGATGAGGGCCAAATACAGTGTTATGATGACCTCTCTGGACCTAGATACCATGCCATTGCTTATAACTTGAGCAAAATAGAAGGATTTCTTTACTAACTTGGACACATGCTGGTCAAAGACTAGGTTATTATCTACATTATTTCCCAGAACACTGACTAGTAAATCAACTTTTAGGGGTGTTTTATTGAGGAGGTAGTTACCCGGGTGCCGGACTTTCCAGGAGGTTCTAAAATGCATTTTTGGCACTGAGTTGTTTGCTATGGCTTTGGCACCAAGTGTCTGTCTGGGTAAGACCTTCCTGAAGGTTGTTTTCATCTTGGGATGATTCAGTGACTGCTCCCAGTTTGCAATCATATGTGAACTTGGTTAGCCAAAGGCCCTTGACATTAGCTTTGACATCCAAGAAATAGATGCTAAAGAGTAGTGGGCCTAGCACAGAGCCCTGGGGGACTGCACAGGTGACTGGCCTCCTTATGGAGGTGGACTCATGGATTCTAGCCTTCTGGGTTCTATCATTGAGCCAGCTAGCTGTCCAGCATATTATAAAGGGGTTAATATCTAGTTCTGTGAGTTTGTTAACAATACCCAAGTGGAGTATTGTATCAAATGCTTTAGCCAGATCTAGCTAGGCAGTATGCACTGTTTTCTCTTCATTTATTTTTATTTATTTATTTTATATTTGTTTACTGGGATAGTCTGACTGGATACATGTCCATTTTCAGTGGAGGCCCGGGGAGAAAAGCTCCACATAGACAAAATTACATAGATTACACAGAAGTTAGCAAACAATTATAAAAACAAAGTGATTATATACAATAGCTTAGTACTGTTCCCTAGTAGGGACTCACAGTTCTCATGGACAGACACAATTAACAGCAAGAGACATCAGATTGGAAGCAGAGCTTGGTGACATAGTTACAAGTTACGATAATTACAGAATAAGCTTTCAGTTTATAACTTAATCAGGGTTGGTACATGGGCATAGCCAATTCACTTTGAGATACTGTTTGAGTTTTTTTTTTTTTTTTGAAGAGACTTTTGGAGGATTGTGCGGTTATATAGTTTGGCAACGAATTCCAGTTTTTGCCAACGAAGTTAGCAAACAGGGATTCACCGGCAGAGTTATTAGCTTTGTGGGTTTGGGCCAGTAGTTTATTGGCTGGCCGTAGGGATCTCAGGTTGATATATGGCTTAATAATATTTTTAAGTGAGGGGGTATCCTCAGGGTGGTAGAAAATTTTGTGCGCTATTAAGATTTGATTGAATTGAATTAAGCTGGGCAGTTCTAGCCACTCTAGTTGTTTAAGGTTCTGGCAGTGGTGGGTTCTATAAGTGGTGCCAGTGGCGAATCTGTAAATATGATTGTAGCTATGGGACAGCTTACCTAATTCGGATTTGTTGAGGTTTGAGAGTATAGGCGGGGCATATAAAAGAGTAGAGAGTAAGTGTGATCAGGCGATTACAGTCCTAGACAGTGAGGTTAAAAATGTCTTGTTTCTATACAGTGATCCAAGCTTCTTATTGATGGTCTGTATGGTTTTGTTGACCTGTAGGTCATATTTGAGATTATTGTCTATGATAACCCCTAGCAGTTTGGTGTGATGATCTGGGGAAATAGTGGTACCATTGTTAGATGTGACAGAGAATGAAAGTGTGGTGGATCTACTAGTGGGAGAGAAGAGTAGAAGTTTAGTTTTATTGGGGTTCAGAAGTAGGTGCTGGTTGGTGAGCCAGTTCTCGATAGTGTTAAATGTATTTTGGGTTAAGGTTTGCAGTTCTGATGGGGAGGTGGCTGAGCAGAGCAAAGTGGAATCATTTGCATATTGAATATCTCTCACACTTGGTGTCCCTCAAGGGTCCATACTAGGTCCACTACTCTTTTATCAACAACCTTCACACTGCTATCCCTAGAGTCTGAGAGATAGCTGTCTGGAGAGTTTGCCCTGCCATAGTACCGCCTGTTATCTACCAGTCAGCTAGGAGAAGAACCACTGGATAGCAGGCTTGTTGAGGGAAATAGATTTTAGTGAAAGAATGAGAAGTTCATGGTTGACCATGTCAAAGTCTTTTGATAGGTCAAGAAAGAGGGCGGAGGTTAGCCTATTGTCATTCCTGTTTTGGTTTATGGAAGTAGTAAAGGAAAGGAGGGCTGAGGTGGTGCTATGGTATGGCCTGTAACCATGCTGGGATTTGGATAATAAGTTATTCTGTGTAAGGTATTGCATTAGTTGCTTGTGTACACATTTCTCCATTATTTTGGCTAGTGGGGAAAGAATGGCAATGGGTCTATAGTTGGATATGTCTGAAGAGCTACCACCTTTATGGAGTGGGATGATGTGAAATATTTTCCAGAGGGAGGGGATAGCTTTTTCGGATAAGGTTCTATTGATGAGGATAGATATGGGATATACAATGGCACTAACTCTGAGAGTTACCTTAGGCTTTTGATTTGTATGATTGTTTGTAAGCAATGTCTTTGGCTGTACTTTAATTAGTTTTATTTGTTTTTATTTTTACACCAATTTTCGGCTGTACATTAATTTGTTTTATTACTTTTAATGGAAAGCATGCAAGGAATAGAGATGGAGAGTAAAATTGATTATATTGCATACAGTATCAGCTCTGTAATTTGTCCACTAACAGGTTTGCTGTATCTCCAGGCTCGATAAATGTGGCACCATTAACCACCATTTCATCCATTGCTTTAATCACTTTTTCAAAGAAATTCACCAGATTCAGTAAGCATGACCTTCCTTTGACAAAGTCACACTGGGATGGACCCAGTGTCTGGATGTCTCACATGCCCTTGCAGATAATTTACATGATAATTCTTTCTATGGCTTTACAAATAAGACTAGTCAGACCAATGGGTCTGTAGTTTCCAGGATCTGTTAAAGGTTCTCCCTTATGAAAGAGAATGACCATTGGAGTTTTCCATTCATGCGGAACCAAGCCTGTTTTAGGACTACATTTAAATAATGATTCCAAGGATCCTGATAAGTTCTATTTTAGATTGTTCGGGAGGCACCCTGGGATGTTACTGGTGCCCATTGCGGCTGTGTTTTTGGCTTTAGTGAGTACAGCAAGTGCATGCTTCCTAGTTATAGTTGAAGGGGTTATGTTTGAGGGTGTTTTGGCAGGATTGTTGAGGTGAAAGGGGGCTAAAGCTGGATCTGAATTTGTCCACTAACAGGTTTGCTGTATCTCCAGGCTTGATGAATGCGGCACCATTGACCACCATTTCAGCACATTATTGTGTACTGCCCTTGAGGTTTCGGACAAATCTGTAGAAGGCCTTTCACCTGGCTTTGCTTGACTTACTTATCCCTCTAGTTGCCTATTTGATGAGATAGTTTTTATCTTTATGGGAATTACCCTTTCTGATTTTTGTCATATTCTTTTTCCTTTTTTTGTATTTCTTTTAATTTGGGATGCCACCAGTTTGGTGTGTTTCTGGGGCTAGTACTGAGTTTACCTTTGGTGTGGACAGCACTCGCTATGCAGCCACTGACATGGTTTACAGAATTTCTTAGAGCAATTCAGCATAGGGTGCTGTGTTCTTAGAGTTTGGAGGGACATCATATTTTGACAAACTATCACTGAAGAAAAGGTAATTTGCTTTAGAATAGTTCATAACAGTTATTGATTTTGATGGGATTATGGAATTGATTTTGATTTTGAAGGCGTCATCTTTATGGTTGGACCTTACCAGGGCGGGCAAGACATTATAGCGGGGGTAGGATTTCCCGTATTTCTGAATACAAGGTCCAGTATGTTGGAGCCTCTAGTGGGCATATTTACTATCTGGTCAAGGGTGTTTGTATTTACAAAGTCAAGAAATCTCTGTGCCTATAGATTTGAGGCCACTTAGTGTTCTCAGTCATTAGAGGGGTAATTAAAGTCTCCATTAGAAGGGTGTTAGTTTGGATGGTGTATTCAGTAGATCAAAGTATGCATTGTGAGCTTCTTAGGACATGGAGGGTGACTTACAGATGGCTAGGATATGGTACAGGATTTTGTCTATGGTGTTCCAAATGTGGTGGAGCTCCAGCACGTCTTTCTGTTTGACTGCTCTAGAGATATGTTTGTTATTGATTTATATTGAGACATCTCTGCCTTTATCCCTTGTCTGTGCAGCTACTGGTCTACAAGTGTGGAGGGCACTGAAACATTGCACTGCTGGGGTACTGTCTGCCATTTTAAACCATGTCTCAGTAACTGCACAGATGTCTATATTCTCTAGTGTGAGGAGGGCCTCGAAGAAGTGTATTTTTTTATTTAGGTTCCTGGATTTGAGCAATAACATCTTGAGGTTCAGTTCAGTTGACTTTGATATGTTGGTAGGTTTTTCAGTTTGTCATTGCCTAAAAAAGGCACTACGGAATTGAATGAACCTTTAGCCAGTATTCTAAAGCCAGGAGGAGAAAGGTGCAGACTAAGCTTGCCAAAACAACATGGTCTGTTAACCATGTCCTCCCAAATGACAAATATTGGATCCTCTTTAGAATGGCACCAGAAAGACACAGTTGTTGAAATCAATCATTCCTGCTCATATTGTGGCATCATTCTGAGTTCATTGCTAGGCTCATATCAGCCTGAGACACATAGTCTGAAAGCTTCATAATAGTTGCTTCATATAGTCGAGGGAGATACATCTCAGGTCATTTACACCTACATGGACTATGATGGATTCACACTTGTACCTGTGGTGTAATGACTTGAGTACATGCATGATTTGGTAGATCCTAGCTCCGGACAAGCATCTAACAGCTGTCTGTTCCTTACTCAGCCTGGTTAGAGGGGTATGAATATATCTTACAATGGAATCCCTTATGATGAGATTCCTGGGAAGTGTGCTTCCTTGCCTTAGGGGCTTAGTGTTTGGAGCTTAACTGAGAGTGACAGTATGTGTGATGTTATTTGTTGTTTTTTCTGAGTGCCTTTGGGCTTACAGAGACATAGCTTTGACAAAGGGAAGTCTAGGCGATCTTTGTTGTTTAGGAAGATTGCTTTCACGTATCTCTACATATGTGAGTCTTTGTGTGTATATGTGATGTGGGTGTTGTGTATGTGGTTTCAACAACCTAATGTGCAATTGTACTTGAGAGTTTAGCCTCCAGTACCATTATGTAAGTACACCTTGCACGTGTCTGCTTCTTTAAGGATTAAATGATTACTAGTAAACATGAGACTATTACTACACTGTCTTGAGATGCCTGTATCTACCAAACTGGTTACAGAGAAGTTAAGAAATTGCATATCCATAGTGTCCAGTCCTTTGACTGATGAGCTACAAGGGGATGGTTTATTGGTGTTATAAGGCTATCAAGGGTGCTTTATTAGTGCAGACTAATAAGGGTGATTTATTGGGGCAGATAATGCTAAACAGTATTAAAATTCTTCTAAATCTGTAGGTATTGCCACTCAGCACCAAATTAGATGCTCTAAGCTTGTTTGCACACAAGGTATTTGATCTGTATTGCTGCTTTATAGAGTACAGTGCTATGGACTGTCTTACAGGGAAAATTTGCTATCTTGATGTTTGCTACTGTACAGGGCACTGCAAACCAATGCAAATGCACAAAATTTATAGCAGCACAGAGAACACCAGTAAACTAAGTAATGAGCTCTCTGGCCAATAAAATGATGACACTATGAATCATTTTATGTATCTCCCCAACTGAAACAGATGAGTCAAATATCTCCTGCCACAAGATAAATAAACCCAGTCCTCCTAATATAAAAACACAGTAGAAGAGACCCACAAGTCTTGCCCAAAAATGTTTTTGTTTCTTCTCTCCCAGGTTCCTAAGCTCTCTAAATCTCCCATAGCTTGTTTCTTCTATGACTGTATCCAAGCTCTCTTCAATTCCTAGAGCTACCTAACCCTCATCACAACTGTGTAAATATTGTAAATAGTTTCATACTTTAAATGTGTGCTTGTAAATGTTTTATATTTCTACTTTAAAGGTGTGTATGTAAAGTGTTTTCCTCACATACTATGCAATGAGTGCTCTCATAAATGAACTTGTATAACCCTTAAGATCATCTACAATGATGTTTGTCTGACTATTGTGCAACACTGTATGTACCTTTGTTGCAATTTGTTCTACATAATTTATCTTTACATTTCTGTATTACTATATCTGTACTGTATACTGTATTTGGAGCTTTTCACCCCGGGCCTCCACTGAAAACGGGTCCCTTGGGCCCAGTGGACTTCCCCGGTAATCAAACTGGAAATAAATAAATAAATATATAAATAAATAAGTGTGATACTACCACAAACCACTTAAACAAATAACAGAACCAAATGGACACCAAACTCCAGTAGAAAATGCCTTGTACCAAAAAAGTGTCCCAGACACGAAACAAAGTCCCACCAAAAGATTTATTTAGTACTTTTGTCAGCATATATCATAAGACTTCTTCAGAATGCAGCATATAAGCCAAAAACACATATTTAAAAGGCATACATTAATCACATGACAATATATCCTCCAATAAAAAGCAAATTAAAATTGTTCAATCAATTATTCTCCTAGGAACCAAGTAAAAGTTGTCACGTGATTAATGAATGTATTTTAAATATGTGTTTTTTGCTTATATGTTTTATTCTGAAGAAGTCTTACAATATAAGCTGACAAAAGCTCTAAATAAATCTTTTGGTGGCACTTTGTTTCGTGTCTAGGAGAGTTTTTTGGTACAAGGCATGTTCTACTACACTTAAACAAATAACTGGAAATTCTTTGCTGAAGGCAATTTCAAGACAGCCTTACAGCAGTAACAGTGAGGGGGAGAGCATTTTTTACAAAATATTTAGTGAAATGTATGCAAAAAGCAGGAAACAGTGATCATTCAAAATAAATTAAGCAAATGTGACTTAGCAATCAAAGGTACTTAACTTTGCCTAGATGGCACTGGATAAAAGTAAAACACTTCCGGAATGCAGACTAAGATTCCAAGTTTTGTTGAGCTCTAGGAAAATGAATAAGAGGCAATATGTAGTAAAGGAAGTTTACTCAAGAGCAATACTGATTTGCTGGGTGGGCACTCGGTATCATGGCTCTATGGAAAACAATGGGTGGGAAGAATAAATAAATAGGGTTGCAACCTTTGCAAATGCTCAAAGTGGGACTTTTTTGTAGAAACATGAGATTTTGCAGGACAAAGCATACCCACAAAAAGTGCAAAGGAGAAAACTTAACTTTTTTTGCCAAAGTACAAACTTATTCTTGTAGTATTTGAATTGCTTATGCAAGTCTATATTAAATCAGCAAATGCTTAAAAAAACGAACGCTGATTTATCGACCCCATGTAAGCGAAAGCTTACAATCCGAAGCACTCGGAACGGTGAATTTTTTCCACGAAAAAAAAAAATAAAAAGTTCAAAACATTACATAAAGTTGAGGGCTGTGCCCTGCACACACCCCCCCCCCCCACTTAAATATACCAACTCCGAGATCGTACTACAGTGATGAAAATGGCAAAGTAATGGAGGCAGCCAAGTGATTTCATTCCCAGGGAAAGAAATCACTTATATGCCATTTCTCTATTTTGCTGTTTCATGTTTTCAAGTTCGATCAAGAAGCATTCGAAGGATTGCATCTTCTATTATATAATAGTAACCCACTTATGCTACCTCATATAACATTTAGGTGTTTCAGATACAAAATAACTTTTTTATGCAACTATTAAAGAAAACTTAGGAAATATTTTTTGTCTTAAAATCTCAGGACATTTGCCATTTTTTATATTTTTTTCCATTGGACACAACTGCCCAAAGTAAATATCTTATACAACAGACCACAGTAATGAAGGGAGGGGGAGGGAGGGACTTTGGAAATCAGATTACTTTAAGCGGTAGAGGCCAGAGACACAGACTTATAAAACTACAAGAGAGGGAGGGTTGGGAAATGTTTCAAGGAGCGAACAGGCTAATTAGAGAGGCATCCAATCAAATGATGGCAACCTTCCCTTAATGTGCTAGTGGGAGATATAGAAACTGACAAAATGCAGCACCGGAATCCAAATGAATCCAAGATTTATTAACACACAGTAACTCAAGGTAAGCACTTTCGTTTGGTAGATATCACCAAACTTCTTCAGACAAATTAACAAAGCAAGTGCATTTAAATATATACTAAAAGCATACCCTACCTAAACAGTCAATTAGCACCAATTAATTAAAAGCTAACAAATTAATACATTAATAAACATTTAAAAGCACATATCCCCACAATTCAAGTAAAACATACAATACATGAATATTTTATATATATACACACACAATAAATATTCAAATTTTATAAAAAACTAAGTCCATACTACACTAAGTAAATATAATGATGCTGATGCTAAAATAAAAAGCTTCATCTATCAGAAACCTTTAATTTCAGTTTGCTGGAAATAGACACAAGATCATTTAACCCTGGTGGCAGGTACGCATTTAAAAATACCTGCCACCAGGTTTCCTTCTCCTCAAGGAACAACTTCCAAGGCCCCTTTCTACCCCCACATTTGACCTGTTGTAACACCACAAATTTAAAAGAGTGGTCAGAAAAAAACCTGAATATGCCTAAATAGAGCATTTGTTACTTCACCTTGACGTATGTCATACCCATGCTCGTAAATATGTTGTGCCAACAGTATATAAAAGCACTGAATCACAAACTGGAACAGAGACAATTCTCTCACTATTGAACTATTACAGTTTAGGGCACCAGACTATGCAGATTACCAGTAACACTGTTTATGGAAAATGGAGTAAAGAATGACTAAGGCTCAATTCTGTTAGTATATACAGTCTTGCTGCAACTGTGATTTAAACTACAAAAGTATGGGCCGGCAGGATTTAAAATGCAAAGGACAACTTTTACAAGTGGAAACAGAATTGCAGAATAATGTAGAACCACAGTCTTCCCACAATTGCTAAAAAAATACATGACTGAGGTCCCAGAACAAACTGAAAAATGCAAATAGATAACATTGTTTGGCTAAAACATGGACAGATCAGAAAAGTGCAATGTAGTATCACTACAGAAGTCACTATAAATGTGACTTAAATATTTAAGCAGAACTGAAATAAAATAATTTAATTATCTTTCCTTTTTGATGAAAAGCTAATTAGTCACATTTCTACACTTCTCCAAGTCTTGCATTAAAGACATTGAGTGGGGGTAGGATCTATGCTGCACATAGATTGGCTAGAGAGGCATCCAGTCAACTAAAAGCAATGTTGCTGCTCTTTCAGAAACTTTAGCTTAATGTGTTAATTAAAATAATTTAATTCTCTAACCTTAGCCTAACCTTAACCTAATTACTCGAACCTTATCCTTCAAACACTTGTATACACACAGTTGCATACCCTAATGAAGAAACTATAAGTATATATGAACATTCAGTATTAGAATCAGAATCACAGTACTTGTATCCCCCAACCAAAGTTGCTGATTTCAACGCAACACACACACTCATCTAAACACCCAATTTACAAAACTTCCACTTAACTAAATTTGCACAGGCTGCATTCTAGTGAATAGACTAGCAATGATCCATGTGTGTGTGTGTGTGTGTGTGTGTGTGTGTGTGTGTGTGTGCATGTGTGTATTGCTTATAATCAAAAACTCACTGTATATTAAAAAAAACATACCCCAATACAGTATAAATAGAAGACTATACTACGCATGCCATTGCATTTGCTGAGCCCATATAACAATCCTAATTTAATGCAGTAGCATCTGTTCACAATTAATATATGGGCTGTAGCTAGTTTATTATTTCATTTGACACTATGCTTTATCTTGAGCCTAGAATATTCAAATCAGATCATATCACATTACTTAAAATTGTCTTTCCCCAATAAAAAAAACTTTGCTTCCACGTATATGAATGTGAAGTAAAAGTATGTTGATTTATTTAATATATTTTTAAGAGGAGACATTCATTAAATAGTCACCTTCTTTCATCACTGCATTAGTTATGCAGATGCACTTGCCTTATCAAACAAAGACTACCAGTAAAGATCATCTGTGAAAATTACCATAGAATACCTGACTAACATAATAACTGCTTTAAACAGAAAACAATGTCCTACAGATTATGGCTAGGATTCAAAAAATGTCTCTCCATCCACACAAATTGCCCAGAGTGAGTACATCACATTAACAAAGCCATCACAAACACACACACACACACACACACACACACACACACACACACACACACACACACACACACACACACACACACGCATACACACACACACACACACTTCGAAGAGCGCGCTCCGCTAATGCGTCTCTCTCTTGTACATATAGATATAGATATAGATGTAGATATAGATATAGATATAGATATGGATATAGATATAGATATAGATATAGATATGGATATAGATATAGATATAGATATAGATATAGATATAGATATAGATATAGATATAGATATAGATATAGATGTAGATGTAGATATAGATATGGATATGGATATGGATATGGATATAGATATAGATATAGATATAGATATAGATGTAGATGTAGATATACATCCACAAACAAGCCTCCTACACTCACTCATACTTAAGGAAATACTCACCCAAACAACTACATACATGTTGCAACTGACACACACACACACACACACACACACACACACACACACACACACACACACATTCTGACTGATTCAGAACAATTCATCCAAATAAAGCTGGTTCAGCTAGTATTTGAGGAGGACAGTATATGGCTGTCATACCTCTCAATCGTACAGATTTTCACAGAATGTCCAGATTTTTGGTTCATATTTTAGTCTGTTCCTCATAAAATCTGTGTTTTTCTGACAAATTACTAGGGTGAGCTGAGGATTGAAGTCACTAAATAATGACATACATTTGAGTTTCAGACTTCAAATATTTTCAGAAAATGTGTGTTAAAACAAATCTTGTCACTCTAGCAACTTTCTAAGCTTATAAGTGTAATAAGTTAAATATGTCCATATTTTTGGGCCTTTGTCTGCCCATTTTGTCATTCTTTGTCCAGATTTCTTGCACTAAGAGATTGAGATGTATGTGGCTAATTAGCATTAGCCACCCCCCCAAACTGCTGCATTAGCATGTTGCTTCACCCATGTCACCATTCTCTGTGTTACCATCCCTTCAAGGGGACAACCATATCAGTAGAGTGGTCTCTCAATCAAAAAATTTCACTGTGATGCAGAAACCTTCTGAGAAAAGGCTTCTTCATAGTGCAGCAGTAGCATTGTTGCCTCACAGCAAGAGGTTCTTCTGTTCCATTCTCGGCTGGAGCGACTGATGTGTGAAGTCTGCATGTCTTCCCCACGGTCGAGTGGCATTCGAAAGACATGCGTAGAATGGGTATGCCTTCGCTGAAGATTGGGCGTCAAGCTGGCACCTCTGCACCCGTAAAAAAGCTACTGCCAATCATTAGTGGACCGGAGTTCCGCTGTGGTGACCCCTAACTGGGAAAAGCTGGAAGAAGAAGATCTTAGTAAGCCTTTCAGAATTCCAGGGTGTAGCTGTATTTTCTCAACATAATTTTTATAATGTTTGAAAACAGGACTCCTTCACACTATTTTGATTTTCATCTATATCAAAGGAACCAATAAGGATAATATCTGTTCAGAGAGCTATATTAAGATGAAAGAATTATTTTATTTCTCTACTGTTTATATTTGCTACTTAAAATGTGGTATTTGCAAAACTTGCATCTTGCACAGAACAAAGCAATAGAGTGACTGCTCTTCATTTGTCTTCCTGCCAATGTACCTGCCAGTGTGTATACATGCTAGTCATTAAACACTTATAGACTAATTCCTGGAATATGAATACTCGTATCATTAACTTTTGGCAGTATCATTTTCAACTTTCAAGTTTTGAGGCATCAAGTCTCCAGCCATAAAAGAAGTCAAAAAATGTCATAACACTCAGCTGTCCCTCATTTTGCAGAATGTCCCTGAGTTTGACTCAAATTTTTGACATTTCGCTCATACCATTTTTGATTTGCTGGTCAATCACCAAGAATTAGAGTTAATCATTAATAACAGGCAGTAGAGTTTCATAATTCTTATCGTTCAAAATATGCATGTTGATATAAAATTGTTAAGTGAATTAGAGCAATACTTGAAAATCATTCCTGATTTTCGCATTTTGGCCCTTTGTCCTCTCCATTATTTTTGGATTTGTACAGAATTATTCGCCAAACAAAGGAAAATAAATAGATAAATACAAAAAGAAGAAGATGAGGCATGAAAAATGTGAGTCAGCCTGTGAGCCACATCAGATTTCTTCAGCTTCTCTAGGCAGCACAGGACTCCACATTCATTGATGCATAGAAATTAAGGCAGTAGATTTCTTCTTAGAGTGGTGACTCATGCTCCCTCTAACAAGCCAAAATATGTTACTGTTGTTATGAAAATGCATTTTATTAGTAAGATTTGTTGTCAGTGACATAATACAACAGAAAAAAAACATTGGGTACTTCTTCGCAAACACTTAAAGGCAAAGCATCTTCTTTAAGCTACATAAAGGAAAATGGGGGTTACAAGGTCTAAATGTTTTCACAATATACAACAGAGTTAAAAACAATAAATATATTAGCCAGTGCAATGCACACTAAAATGTAACGCAAAAATAATTCAGTAAATGGAAAAAGTGTATCTTACATTTGCTTTAAATGCGAACAATTTTATCACATCTATTCATGCAAAAAACACTTGTATATTCTACTAGTATTTCAGTTTCATTTTAGCGTACACATTTCCCTTATGTTTGTAAGAAGCTTTTCCCATTTATTTTACGTTTTATTTAACTTTTAAAAAGTAAACATTGCTAAAGGTATGAATAAAGAAAATTACAACAAGCTCCCTGGAAACAGCTAATTCCTTGGTACAGACAGGCTAATATGTATAATGAGCAGAACAATGCAGATATAAACTAGTTGTAACCTAGTCGTCCTTTCATTTTTTAAGAGGTTGCACTATTTCAGCCATTTTTTATCTGCATGTCTCTTTAACATACAGTAATTAATCTCCATTTCTTCATCAGAAATGAAAACAATTTCTTTCTGTCTAGATAAAATGCTTCTTTTAATGAACTAAATGTGTTTAGCTCCTTAGAAATAAAGATTTTTATTTTTGCAGGAAAATGTATTCAGTGATTTGACTGCTAGCATGACGTTTCATTCGCCATAACTTTTAATGTCTAATAATTATTAAACACCATTATATTGGATCCTGTTCATGGTAGGAGATTTGTCTCTTGAGATAAGAAACATTCTTTTTCCAATAACAAATCTGGGAGAAGATCCTTGTTTCTGTGGTAGTTTCCCAAAGGGCCAATGTGTTCTGTCTATACAATGGAAAACGCCTGCTTGGAAATTCAAAATTTTAGTAACTACTTATTGTAACCATGTTATTCCCTTCAATATTTTCATTTATTTTGCTTCAGCAAGAATTCAGTTTGGACTTCTTCTTCACTCATCCTATTATTTAAAGATATCTCTCTATTACTGATTTGGATGTCTTGTTGATACCCCATCCCCCAGATTTAATAAATTCCATGTAGCCATAGTGTAGAGCCTACATGGAAGTTACCATGTCCGTGTTTGTGGTTCCCTCTTGGTAACATGACATGCATATTAATGATGGCGTGTTGCTTTGGTAGAGCTGTGGAACACGGTTATTGAATCAGTGTAAGGAGTGTGTCACTAACTGTGTCTGCAGATGAGTAACACACCTCTTCCACTGTCCAAGTGCATGATATCAATGTATTTATTTTTTTTTAAGTATGCATGGTGTGCAGCAATCGACATGTGCCAGACATCTAAACATTTTTATTCAAAGGTCAAGTGTAAGCATTGCTTCGTGGGTTTGCATGGCGCGTCCTGGTGCTTAGCAGTGCTTAAACGTGGCTCAGATGCATATGTAAAAGTATAGCAGCATTCCAGATATCCATGTAGCCAAGTAGATAGAGTTACAGCCTTATGTGCAGTAGGTGCAAGGTTTGAATACATGGAAGGGAAATTAAGCAATTATTTTTTAAATATAAATTATGCCAATTATTTTTAAATCATGATCTGCTGCAATCAGCTAAGCTCTGCTAAACCTTGCTAAGTTATTATAAGCACTGCTTAAACTACCTCTGTTTAGGCACTGTTTGTCAGTGCTTGGCACCACTTGGCTGTGCTTAGCTGGTTTGCGCACTGCAAAGCACTGCTAAGCATTGCCAGTTTAAATACAGCTCAGCTCAGCTACTCTGGTTTGAATGGTGCCAAGTGAAGCGCTGCAGTTTTTAAAATTGCCCAATGGTGTGTAAGCACAGGAAAACAGGCTATATTAAGCGTAACAGGTAGGAATGCAGAATAACCAGTTGGTGTCTGAACTTTGCAGAAACTATGGCAGACATTGGAGAGGGTGCACACTTCCAGGCACAGTGGTCAGGCATTCAGGAGTCCAGGGTCATGGTTGGACTCTTGGTGAAAGACCATGAAGACCGGCTGCTGAAGGGACAGTTCCAGGGCTCATAGTGTAAGGCAGAGGCCTGGCACCAGCTGGCAAACAATCTCACCAGTGCTGCAGGTATCCCCCACACAGGTGAGCAGGTCCATCACCACTATGATGACCTGAAGCATCAAAAGGGGGATCTTCTGGACACATGGGTCTTGGAAGCTCGGGCTGGGAATGCCCCACATATTTGTAAGTACTGTTAACATTGTTTTACCAATACCTAATCTGAATGTTTGATAAGCAGGTATTCATAATGGTGTGCTTCTCTTCCTACATCTGCAGAGGCGAGAGCTCACAACCTAGAGACACATGCAGAGTGCTTGGCCAGGTTGCACCATGAGCGTGGTGGTTCAGATAAATTTTCAATGTATAGTCAAATAAGCAAGAAAGAGTAAAGCATTAACTGCCAATAGGTACATACAGTAAAGATTTGTGTATTGCAATGAATGCAGACATAGGCCTGTACTGCAATAAGTGACTACTGCCAATTATAGTGCAATAAACAGGGAAGACTAAAGCATTAACCCTGATAATGTAAATGAAATAAGGTTTCTGCTGCAATCATTATGGAATTACAGCTGTATTGCAACACCTGCATTATATCAACTATTGTGCAATAAAGACTCAAAACTATACCCTTAACTGCATGAAGGTACCCCTAATAAAGCTGTGTTGTACCATATGTGTAGAATTAGAGCTGTTTAGCATGGAATTGATTATGGCAACTTCTCTGAAATAAAAATACAAAAGAATACCACTACCTGTCTCAATGTATAGCTGATAAAGAGTGTTATGCAATAACTGTAGATTCAGAGCTGTAGTACAATAAATGCATTATGACACCTGTTCTGCAGTAATATCTGATGCAAAACTATTAACACCCAAGGAATATTGTTTATATCAGGATTGTCTTGTGTTAACCATTGCATTTCAGCTATATGCATTCATGCTACAAGGTACAGTGCTGCAGGCAAGTATGACAGTGTAATAGCTGTAGTCTGCAAATATATTATCTGCAACTGTATATGGGTGAGCTAGCCAATCCAATAATCCAATATGGAAATAAAATGATGTGTAGACTTCACAGATATATCCACTCACTAACAGTATATTGTATGCACCTGCATTCTATGTAGTAAGGAATAGTTTGCCTAGTATCTTTGTCATGCATGAATCTCATGCATTTGTGTTCAACTGTCACTGCAGTCTAGTATACAATTGCTATACTATTACCAGGTCATATTTTGTTTCCAGGTGAGCTCTAGGCAAATATCAGTCAGTTAGTAGTCAGTAGTGGCTCTGTTGCTCAGTTTGTTAAATGCTCTGTGTCAAGTACATTTTGCCACTCACAGACCAGGGTTTGAATCCAGTGCCATGTAGTAATAAATATTAATGAATCGGTTTTGTATTGATGGCAGATGTTCTGTCCACAGGAAATACAGGTAAATGTGTGAATTAGTCCTTATTATGAGTAAAGAGTGTGTGTGTTCAGATGTAACAGACTTAAGAGCATTGACCAGGAATGTGATAAGACTTCATAAAATAAATACAAAAAGTACAATAGCAATAAAATAAAATAAATAAAATGTGTAATCTTGGTATGGCCGTATGCCTGGAGTGTCTGTGAAAGTTTGCTGACATTCTATCCCCATGCCTGCCAAGGGCGGCATGATAGTTGTTTACTCTCTGTACTGTACACTTACATGTCTCTCAAGTGTCACGTTGTCATGGACTGTAATTAGTGTTGCATAATCCCTCTGTCACAGATGTATCCTCAACATGATTATGTCAATAGCATAGTCACACAACATCAGTCCACGGTACACCTTGGTAGTTATATAGGTCCACCTGATGTGGAAGTGTTTTCTATAGATGTGTACCTGCAGGTGTTACTGCTTGGCCCATACTGTTATGTGGATAGCTTGAGAGGTTTGTACGTGCTACAGCAGCTATAGGGCACTGTTAAACATAAAGAAAATAGAGACCTGTAGAGTATATAGCAGTACTGTTGTAAACTATATAGCCTATACCAGTATTAATGGACTGTATTTCTCTCTCTCCTCATCCCTTATCTTAATCTAATTTTATTATTGTTATACATTGGTTATGTTTTACTACTAAAATATGTTGTTCTCTAAACTTTATTTTGAGGCATGTATTTTATTATTATGTATTACAATGGTTGCATATTAAGATATCTTGTTGAATTACTGATGTTGTTGGCCTTATGCCGTAACTGTTACTGATATGCTGTTAATATACTGACTGTTATGTTATTTATTGTTGTGCTCCATATAATATGCATTGATATGTTAATGGGTTATTTCCAATGTTCTTGCATGCTGTTATAACTAACAAAATGTTTTGTTCATAACTAACCTATACACATTGCTATACCTCTATCACCACAGCATGATAGGGTAGGCCAGTTCCTGCTGATCTGCTTACCCTGCTTCAGCTGGCGTTGCCACCAGGTCCTAGCACATCTGGGACCTAAGCTGGTGGTGCCCCCTCCACTGGCTCTGCACCACCTTTGGGTGGAACTGCCTCAAAGGAAGGGGCCTGCCCCCCAGGTGCAGTGGCAGAGGGGTGGTACTCACCAGGATCAACTACCAGCCATGGTGCAAAGGATTGGGTTTAGGAGTTATGAACAATGCCTGCATCGGTTTGAGAGTGGACTCGATAACCTTGTGTGGCCTGGTGGCCCTGGCACGCAGCCTCCAGCAAAGCCACCTTTGGGCAGTGAAGTAGCAGTGTTGACTGCCCATGGGTGGGGAACTCAGTCATGCTGCTGCTGTCTGGGGACACATGCATCTCTGAATCCACAACACCCTCTCTGTCCACGGTGTTTACCCCCTCATGTGTCACACACCACCCCATATGCTGTCTTGTCTGTCTTGTCTGTCTGCAAATGTAACTTCTCCTACCCAGCTTAACTCCACACATGTATATACATCCGTTCCCCAACATTCCACTCTCCCCTTAAAAAAAAAAAGGGGGGGGCACTGGTCCCACAAAAAATATCACCCCATACATAGCTCTCCACTTCACACATATGTCCACTGGACACAGATGATTAGGTACAGTTGGCTTGACAACAGATTTGTGTTCTCTCATCCCTCTCTCTGGGGGTTTTAGCGCAGGTTTGTGTGATGCTAAGCGGTGTGTCACGCAAACCCAGTTAAATATGCTTAAAAGTGCCTAAGTGATCTTATGTGTTTCTCATAGTGTTAGGCACATCTGCAAAATAACCACCCCTGCCATGGCTCAAACCTAGGCCACTGTCAACTACAACATAGTGCATTAGCCCATTAGGTCACTCAGCTCTGAAGTAAAGCAAGTGTTTCCAGTAAAATATACTGATTGCCACTGATACACTGCAAATACATATAATGGAAAAATGGGAGTGTACCTGGGACTGTAATGCAAAAACTACACCAGTACACAGCCAAATAAATAATAATGGATGTGCATGAGGTCTGGGATAGTAGGCATACCTGTCAACTGTACAGATTGTTGCAGAATGTCCAGAGTTTTGCCCCCTATTTTTGGCTCGGTTTTCATAAAATCATATTTTTCTAGCAAAGAAGTAGCAAGTCATTGAAGATTAAAGTTAGAAAACTATGACATACATTCCAGTTTCACATATCATACCCTTCAGAAAACACATACTAATGCAAAACATGTTAATCTATCAACATTCTAAGCTTGTAAGAGCAATATTTATTGATTGTCCCTATTTGTTGGCCTTTGTCTCACTTTTATTTATGA
Source organism: Protopterus annectens (assembly GCF_019279795.1). Lineage (NCBI taxonomy): Eukaryota > Metazoa > Chordata > Ceratodontiformes > Protopteridae > Protopterus > Protopterus annectens. The sequence continues at coordinate 890,775,675 of NC_056734.1, forward strand.
CTTTGTCCAGATTTCTTGCTCTAAGAGGTTGAGAGGTATGATAGCAGGTAATTGTTCCCTTTTATCAGCAACATCTTTAAACACATCTGCTAAGGCAGCAATGGCAAAGTACATGTGTACAACTGGGACCCTGCTGCACAACTGCCTTTGAAAGCCATGCACATAATGATGGATGTAGACAACGTGTGTAACAGACTGTATGTATGACCGTATGCATGTGCATATATCTTGTAAATGCACCTGGTACAGCACTGACTCAGCAGTTCAGTCTGTTAAATGCCTTGCATGTAGTGTATGTTGCCACCCACAGTCCTGGGTTTGAATCCAGTGTGTTCCACATCAATTACATTCTTATGAATACAGCATTAACTGCTACCCATGTTTGCAAGTCAAAGGCCTGTGGGTAGGGACACACTGCACATATCTGTATAGCCAAACTATATGCCGCCTACTACTTTGTGATTGGCACTGTTACATAACAGATGTACCTTATGCACATGCCTCAATTGGACTGTAAAGGGAACCCTTACCCTAGCTCTGCTGTGACAACACAGCTGACACTGCTGCCTCAGTTACATGTACAGTTTGCTGTCGTCCAAAAAGTTCACACTCCTCCTTATGTGGCCTAGACTGCAGCAGTAGCTGTAACCTGAAACATATACAGCTGTTTGTTAAGCTAGCTTCAACAGACCTACAATACCTCACAACCCCCTAGAACAATGATTCCAGAGACAATCCAGGTCCAGCAGCAGGGACATGTTTCACAGTTTGTTTCTACAAAGACAGTCAGTTGATAGAATAGCAGCTACTGCATCAGCATGCATAATCTGATGGATATGTCATCTGACATTCACATGTCTCTCTCTCCTTACTGACCTCAACCAACAATGGTTACTACTCAACTGCCAGATAATCACAATGTCATGGGACAATGGCCAAACATATCATGCAAAACTGTAGACATACCTCATAAATCTCAACAGTGGATGGTATTTGCACCTACCCTGTGTGATGCTGTAGTCTCCACACCTCCCTAATGTCCATCTCAAAGACTAAGAAAGAGGCCAAGGTCTACAAAAAGGCCTTAAATATTGCACTGTGGTGCCAGGTAATTGGTTAATGAAAGTGTAACCCAGCTGTTTTGGATGAAATTAGCAAGTCTGAGCCACAGAATGGTGCACAGGCAATTACCTGTTAATGAGCATTCCCTACAAAAGGCAATCAACTGCCTATGAGGAACAGGTCTGTATGTTGTTTTACTCAGGCACACTACAGTTTAGCAAGCTGTTTGCAGAGGATCTGGTCAAAAAATAATTACTTCACTCTACCAGGTATGTAATACATATGCCTAAATAATGGGATGCAGATGGGAGGATGGAGGTATTGGGAAAAGAGATTACAACAGTAGACCTGTAGTGCATCTATGGCATTGACATGTTGGTGATAATCTGCTGTCCAACAGCTACAAACATTCTTCTCAACTGTCCCTACTTTGAATCAAATCATAGCTCTGCCACTGTTCCTCCCACAATGGTTGGCTCCTGTAGGACAGCTAGTGGATTATGAGTTAGACATATTGACAGTAAGTAATGGTGTACACAGCTGGATATCACATGATGTATGGTAATTCACCTCCTCTCGGTCTGTCAATGTCACACAGAAATAGTTCAGACATTGTAAAGGTGTCTATGAATAGTCCCTGATGTACTCTGGCTAGGTCACTGTTTGGTTGACATTCGCACCTCATTACTTGAGAGCTATGGCTAACATACCTGTCAACTCCTTACAGCAGGAATTCAGGTCATAGTCATTATTAGTGGAGGAACACAGGCCCAAACTCAGTGACAGAGTGTACATATTGGCCATACAAAGTAAGACTATGTATAAACTAATGGAGATTACTGTGGCATAAGTGTTTTCTGATGGGTCTGTCATGTGACAGCCAGATTCTCTATATTCTGACAACAACCATCAATGATTAGCCAACTGTTTGTCAGACATCCATATGTTTGTGGCAAAAGGACCACATCTACGAGGCACATGTTTGCATTCTGCAAACGTGTGTGTAGTGAAGAGGTATGAGGCCTACAGGGAAGCTATACTACAGCAAGATTACATTGCTGTCTGTCATTGTGGCACATTGGTGTTGCTGGACTCTCCCCATATAGTTGCTGTAATAGCACACAGATATATGTCTGACAGTGGCTGTATGACATAATAATGGGACTATGCCTGTAGGGGACACACCACAGTAGACTGCAGTGATGGTTGTGGAGACATACAGCAGAGTCAGTCACAGCACACAGGAACATAACTGTTATTTCTACTCTCTTGGTGATAGTCACACATATATTGTGTTAATAGACTTTGGGGTATGACATGTGAAGGAGTGGTGGATAGTGCAGCCCATTTTGGTTGTGCAGGGTCTGTACATAGTGGATATCCATGTATCTGGTCCTATGATGTATTCCCCTCTTGTTGTCTTTTAGGAACAATGTCTCACAGGAGGCACCCACCATTTACAGCTGTGAAAATGATGTTATATTGGATGGCCTTAGACTGCATCACCACAATCTGCTGTCCAGGAGTCACCAAAGTCATGACCAAAATCCAGCACTGTGAGCTGAACTCATCACGGCAGTGAAGCAAATTGCCCAACAGGACAGGACCTACGAGCAGGTCTGACACCAGGCCACATATATGGTTAATGCTGCATGGCAAAGGGCAGCTGCTGTGGCCAGGGACTGTGATGCTACCAGTGGAGAGCCTGCAACAGTACAACCACTCTAGGCCACAGAGGAATTCCTTGTGAACCTGGGATCATCCACTAGCTCCGAGTCATCCATCACCACATACATCCTGGAGGTGGGTTCCACAGCGTTCACACCAAAGGAGTATCCAGGTAAGCTTACTGTGTTCATCAGTGTAATGCTATATTAATCATTATGGCTGGCTCTGCATACGTGTACATGGCTGTCAGGTCTGTCTGCATTGGGGAAGGGGGTTACTTTTAATGTACAATTGTGCACACATACTCAGAATGTCAGCAATATAGGCAGTAACACAATAGCTACTGCTATTGCTGAGAATACCTCTCCCTCACATTTTCATAAGTACGTCAGGTGTGGCCAGAGTCCAAGGTCCTGTACCTGGTAAGTGTGATACTGTTGTTTGGCAGATTGTATCTACCCTAAGAATGTTAAGGGCTGCCATGTTGCCCTAGGCACAACCGTTATACTTAGTGTCAGAGTAGAATAGTTGCATGTTCCATTTCAGAGCAGTTAAATGAAGTGCATAGAATGGGTAATCACAGCTGTGCATTTAAGGGTACATTAACACATTTGTACTTATTGTTAAAAAGGACTATGCAGCCTGCTATACAGGAGGCAATCACTCTAAGGTGTTTGTTCACACACAATAGGAAGATGGTACATACCTGAGGCACTGATACTACAACTGGCATATTATGCTCAGGAAACGTGCACAGCTTTTTAGGTGTAGGTCTATCAGATACACTATATATTGCTTATCTCATAGGTATATAGTACTGGCAACATTAACTGGATGCAGCTGCAGTGCATGTTATAAAGGTCCTGTTTTGTCAGTGTATGCTGTGTGTTTGTGTGTTGTGCATAGGATCATAAATAAGATGTGGGATGTGTAGTGCAGTTGTAGCTCCTCACCTGTATGTGTGGATTACCATACATAATAGTGCAGGTAACAATGCAGTGATTTTGTCTTCCTCCTCACAAGTGAATGTGGGGGTTGGCGTCTGTCCCCTTCACAACTTGATGTCAGTGTCTCATCTGACTCTGATGATGATGGTGGCCATAGTGAGGCACAGGTGGGGTTGTTGGGGGCTGAATCTGACCCAGGGGTTGACATCCCACTTCCTCCCCCATTGTCCTCGCACATAGTCAGTATGCCCACACATATCCAGGTCCCCTGAGGCCAGTCAGAGGGTGGCAACATTGAACAGTACATGGTGGCAACTATGGCATCAGTGAGTGTAAACACTGACCATAGCCAGAGAGATGGCAAGGTCCCACACAGGCAGATTGACAGGGGTGCTGAGAGGAGGACTGCTGCCCATCCACCACCTGTCACAGGTGTCACATCACAGGTCACTCACCACATGTTTTGGTCCATTATGGAGGTATAGGCACATTCTGAATACAACACCAGATGGATACTTCAGATTATGGATGCGGCACACTTTGACATCTTTGACTGCCTCCACTGCATTAGTGATGCCATGGATCATTTCACTGATGTAGTGGACAGACAGTGGACTGAGACAGTGTCAGTCTTTTACTAGACATTGTCTGTGCTCGAACATCTGGTTGGAGTAGGGCATCGGCCACATGGACATAGGTCAGCAACACCATCTGCAGTGTCAGTACATCAAGCACTACAGATGTAGGTGTGCTGTCTACACCACAATGTGGCAGGCCATGGGAACATGGTCCTGAGCAGTCCCATGGGGGACATGGACCCAGCAGAGAGCAGTCACTGCCAGCTACTAGTATTGCATCTGACCCTGAGCATGATGGTGCCAGTGCCATTCCTTCAGAGCCAGTTCCCGTGTTTGTGGCCAGAGATGGTGAACTGCCCACTCTGCCATGCACAGACCACATCTGCCCAACATACACATGTGTAAGGCTTGCACTGGCCTTGATTGTGTACACTCATACCCTCAAACATCACTGTCACATGCAGGTCACCAACAGAAATACATGTCACCTCACCCTGGCCCATCTAACTAGCCCCCCTTTCTTGACTCAAACACACATGCTGTCAACTGTTTGGCACAGCCTAGGCCTCTGGCACCCCCACACCACACCCTGTGCATGTGATGATACCTGTGCCACATCCCTGCCATCTATGCCACTGATGCACAGACATGCAAATATGTGTCTGATGCACAGGGTGACTATATTACTTTACTTGTAGTTGTGTAGTGCGGTATTGTTATGCCATGGCAGGTGTCATGGGCCATGACAGGTGCTGTATGCTGGCATGTGTCATTACTACACATCAAACTTTGTGTATCTTTGTTGCTTGATGTTAGACTGGCAGTAGTGTTACAGAATGGCAGGTGTCTCACAGACCTGTGTATGTTTCTGTTCCAGGAGTCTGAGTGGCTAAGCTATGGAGACTTGTTGACAATACAGCAGCATGGGATGGCATGGCAGCACAGCAGAAATATGAAATCGACAAGGTATGGCTGTATACATACATGGTTACATAGGTGCATATATACAGAAGAGTGTGTCATGGACAATGGGGGCAGTCAGCATAATCATGCATGCATACCCTGTGACAAGGTCTACTACCCTTGATAATTGTGTCACCTGGGTGTTCGATACATATAAATGTAGGTGGTGGCAGATAGCAGTTATGCCTAGGTAATCATGGGCTATTTAGGGCCAGCAGCTAGTCACTGAGCAGTAAAATGAATGACCATTGCACATGAATAGCCCATATGGCCATATGCGTACTGCTGCAAGGGAATATATTTGCACACCCACACAATCGGCATAGTAGTATACACTATAGCACAAAGTACTTATCACATACACCATGGACCTTATCTGTTATTAAATTGTCAGCCAGTACTGTTAAGGGGGATGACATCAGCAGGCCTTGTAAAGGAGGACAGTGGAGAGTCTGGCAAGTAGTCACAGAGCCTTAAAATGTATAACCATTGCACAGAGACAGGCCATACAGATATATTTACACACACACACACACACACACACACACACACACACACACACACACACACACACACACACACACACACACACACACAATATGGCCTGTCCAAGTCCTGCATTGCAAAATTTGCACATTATGCCACCTGCTCACCATTGTCTGTCTACAGGATGACAGTCCACAGGCACAGGGTTCTGTGGGTGAATGTATTCTATCATTATGTGGCCTTGCTCTGTTACCATAAGACAACTGTTGTGTGTATATATAACATATATATATATATATATATATATATATATATATATATATATATATATATATATATATATATATATATATATATATATATATGTGTATAGGTTCATAGGTTCATACTATGCTATCTGCCCTGGGGCAATTATAAGCCTAGCCCTATTCGGTATGGCTTACGCCACCCCTTGATTTGAGTATACTGTGCCCTTTTTAAGGTTTAGTTTACTGTGCCTCTGTCTAATAGTGACACGGGAGTAATCCCTGGGACAAACCTACGATCCCCCATCCACTTATCGAGATTCTTCTTGAAGAGATTCAGTGAGGTGCTCTGCCTCACATGAACTGGAATTCTATTCCAGAGCGAAGGGAGCCTCTGGGTTATGAACCTGTCCCTCCAGCAAGTTCTATTTATTTCTGTGCTGAGGTTCAAGTCCCTCGAGCGTGTGGCTCTAAGGGATTTAGATTTACTGAGGTGGAGCATGTCCATTAATTCTAGATTTGACATAACTTTGTATGTCAGGCATAGATCGCCTCGAAGTAGGCGGTATGCAACTGAGTAGAGCTGGAGTTTTTTAACCGAGCAGCATATGGCATCTGTTTGAGACCCTTGATCCTCTTGGTGAGATACTTTTGGGGTCTTTCTAATTGCTGCAGGTGTCAGGTAAGGTACATCCCAAAAGGGGCATTGTATTCTATGATGGGCCTGATGAGGGATGAATAAAGGGGCATGATTACCTTTCTTGATCTAGATGTGAAACCCTTCGTGATGAGGTGGGCTATGTAGAAGGTCTTTCTAACCACTTTGGCAATGTGGTTTTCAAAGGACAGATTGCTATTAACTTGGGTCCCCAGGTCCCTAATAACTTTCTCTGTACTTAATGGGTTTCTGCCTATGTGGTAATTTGTGGGCACATTGTTTTTGCCAAAGGGTATGACTATACATTTTTTGGCATTTAGCTTTAAACCATGGCACTGGCACCAGTTATCTGACTCTGTGAGACCTTTTTGAAAGATGTTTGTGTCAGCTGGAGAGTTGATTATGGTGCCCAGTTTGCAGTCGTCTGCGAACTTGGTGAGCCATAGTCCTCCCACGTTTGCCTGTACCACGGAAAAGTATATACCGAACAAGAGTGGTCCGAGGACAGAACCCTGTGGGATGCCACTTGTGACCAGTTTTGAGTCTGACATGGCTCCAGCAACTCTCACTCTGTGGGTTCTGTCTTTGAGCCAGTTTGCGACCCATCTTGTGACATAGGGGTTTATATTTAAGCTGGATAGCTTATCTATGATGCCCGAGTGGGGTATTGTGTCAAATGCCTTTGCAAGGTCCAGATAGGCTGTGTGGACTACCTTCCCTTCATCTATGGCTTTGGTGACTGTTTCGAAGAAGTCAACCAGGTTCAAAAGGCAGGATCTGCCCTTGACAAAGCCAAACTGGGTAGGATCTAGTGTCTTTAGGTCCCCAATGTGTTTATTTATGAGCTCCATGATGATCCTCTCCATAGCCTTGCAGACTAAGCTAGTCAGGCTTATGGGGCGATAGTTTCCAGGGTCTGTAGAGGCTCCACCTTTGTGGAGTGGGACCACTGTTGCTGTACGCCATTCTGTGGGCACATATCCTGTAGTGAGGCTGAGATTGTATAGCTGTTTTATTTGAGGGATTAGTTCCTCTTGGAGTTCATGTAGGACGCAACCTGGGATGCCATCTGGTCCCATGGAAGCAGTGTTTTTTGCTTTGGAGAGGGCAGCCTTCACCTGGGCATCTGAGATGTTTGGGAGGCAGCCCTCTGCCGGGATAGATACTTGCTCTTTTGGGGGGGGGAGGCGGGGGAGAAGTTTGCACTGAACCTGTCTGCCAGGATATTGGCGATGTCTGTGGGTTCAGTGTATTTTTTGACATTTAGAATCAACTCAGAACAAGTCTGGGAGTTGAATCCCAGGTTTCTAACATAACTGAAAAACGCCTTATGATTGTCTTTGGTGTTCTGTGCAATTTTTCTCTCGAAGCTAGCCTTGGAGGATTTTATTGGGGATCGTAATTTTTTGCTAGTACTGATCAGAGATGCCTTCCCTATTATGGATTTTGCTCTATCAGTTAGTAGCTTTCTCCTTCTTTTGTACAGTTTATTTATGGCAGGGGTCCACCAGACTGGACACCTGCCTTTGGATGACTGGGTCTTGGTTTTGTTTGGGATAGCATGATCCATGCATTCCTGGAGATGTCCATAGAATGCGTTTATATAGGATTCTGCAGTTTGGGCCATAGTTTCCACTGGCCCTGGGGCCTTGAAGGATTCCACTTCAGTTTTGAGAAGTGAGAAGTTCGCTTTTGAGAAGTTTTTCACTGTGGTTTTCTGGGCTGGGGGTGGGGTCGGGATGTGGACATCCAGTGAAATTAATTTATGGTCTAATCTTACCAATGAGGGATATACTTCTGGTGTGGAGCATAGAGTCCCCATGTTGGTAATGATCAGGTCTAGTATGTTGTCCCCTCTTGTGGGAGTGGTGACTAGTTGTTCCATAGCATTTGAGTTTATAATTTGCAGGAACCTTCGGGCTAAGGTGCTGGGGCTTGAGTAGTGCTCCCAGTCAATGCTTGGGTAGTTGAAGTCACCCAATATAATGGTGTTCGGAGAGATATTCATGTTCTCCAATGTTTTCAGGAAAGCCGAGTGGGATTCCTGACTTTGAGACGGTGGTCTGTAGGATGCTATAAACTGAAAAGCAGTCTTGCCCACTGTTAGTTGCACATGGATGGTCTCCGATATTTCGTGCAATGCCACTAACCTGGAGGTGTGGATATCCTTGATAAATATGGAAACTCCCCCTCCTTTTGTGGTTCGGTCCAGGTTTTGGCGCCAAAAAGCATGATATGAGGTATAGCCTGGTAGTGCTGGGGTGCTCCCTGGAGCCTTGAACCAGGTTTCTGTCACTGCACAGATATTGATGTTCTCCATACTGAGGAGAGCTTCGAGTGCGTGCATCTTGAGGTTAAGACTTCTGGCGTTTAGCAGCATTACCCTTAGTTTCTTGTTCCTTGTGCTGTCTATGGGGGTGGGTTTGACTTTTGAGCCTTGCCAAAAAAAGGCACTATGTGGGTGGCAAGAGCCTTTGCCAATATCCGAAAGCCCAGTGGTGACAGGTGCAAGCCATCCCTTGTCGAGCATGTCATCCCAGGCTGACAGAGACTGGATCCCCTTTGAATGACACCAAAATTTTAGCCAATTGTTAAAATCGATCATTTTGTCTTTGTACTGTGGCATCATTCTAGGTGAGGGTAAGATGCTGCTCAAGGTCAGGGTCATACCAGCCTGGGCTACATGATCAGAGAGCTCCTCTATGTCTCTTTTCATGTAGTCCAGGGAGGTACGTCTCAGGTCATTCACACCAGCATGTACAATGACTGAGTCATATTTGTATTTGCTTTGGAGTGACCTGAGTGCTTGCATTATGTGGCAGATCCTAGCACCCGACAGGCAGCTCACCGTGACCTTCTCTTTATTCAGCCTGGTGAGCGGGACATCAGTGTGTCTGACAACAGAGTCACCTATAACAAGAGTATCAGGTGTGTTATTCAGCCTTAAGGGCTGTGGCTGCTTGGTACACTGACTTTGTGGGTTATGTGTTGTGTGTGTTTTGTTTTGAGGTAGCGTTTGCTTGGATGTCTGCTTTGGAGGTCTCTGTTGCTTAGGTAGATTTTTATTTAGAGCCTCCAAGTATGTTTTTGTGTATTTATGTGTTTGGTTCGTTGATGTGGTGGGACTATGTGATACTGGAATTGTGTTGTGTGAGGTTACCTTCTCCTCCTGACTGGTTACACCAGTTTTGAGATGAGAGAGCTCAGCCTCCAGTTTGGCTAAATAGTTGCATCTCTCACATATATTTGAACCTGTTTGGAGGAGGAGAGGGTTGTCCATGTACATGAGACATTGAAGACTATGGATATATATATATATATATATATATATATATATATATATATATATATATATATATATCTGTGTGTGTGCCACATACTGATACATAGGGTAATGATGTGTGAGGGGGATATGGAGAGACATATATATATATATATATATATATATATATATATATAGATATAGATATATATATATATATATATATATATATATATATATATAGCTGTCTGTATACACAGACATATTTCCACATAGCAGTTCTTTGGGCAGATGAGGAATCAGACACGGGCTCAAGTTAGCTAAGTGTAAGAGCATGCCCACTGTGACTGTCAGTATTTCCAGGGTGACTCCAGGCCAGACCTACCTGTACTCCATTCTGGGATTTTGTGTTTTGCAGCCAACTGGCTGCTGTACCTGATGCCAGTGGTCCAGCATCTCCCTGATATTTTGTCCAAGGCATTCCCAGGCTGTTTGCTGAACTTAATATATGACACATACCTATCAACTTTACAGATTGTAATAGAATGTACAGAGTTTTGCATCATAATGTTTGTACATTTTATATAGCATTGTGATCTTCTGGTACATTAGTGGCAAATTATTATAGACTGAACATTAGGAAATGATGTCACACATTTAAGTTACTGACTCCATTCACAGCAGGACATTCATGCTAATTCACGACCTGTTATTCTCTGAACTTTCCACATTTGTCTGGCCAAACTCAAACTACTTGGTGTTACCATTGATGAACACCTGAAATTTAATACTCATATTCAACTAAATATAAAAGAAACCCATCAGAAGCTCAGCATTCTTTATAGAAATGCTCCCTTTCTATCATTAGCTACAAGACAAACCCTCGCCTCCACCTTCCTCCTACCTTCTCTATTGTATGGTGCTCCTCTTCTAACCAACCTCACAGCTTCTATCTCCTCAAAACTAGAAAGTTGCTACAACAAAATTGCCAAATTCGCTACTAACTCTACTCATTCTACACACCATTGTATCTTCCTCCATAGTCTTCAATGGCTAGAACTCCCTAATCACCTTGACTACCTCCAACTTACTACTGCCCACAAACTAATCTTTAAACCCACTGCTTGCTCTGCACTATCCAATATCTTGCCTTTCTACACTCCTCTCAGGCCCGTAAGATCAGCCCACCAAAATCTTCTTTCAGTGCGCAAACCTAAACAACCCCCTGGCCACCTACTACTTTCTTATACTATAACAAAAAAATGGAACTTGCTTCCTCCCCTGCTAAGAATCACTACAAGCCCTGAACAATTCAAATCTCTACTCCATTCTCACCTCTCCCAAAACTAGAAATGTAATTGTATACTTCCTACCTAAATCCTATTACCTCCCCTTTTCATTATTCTCCCTCCTGCCCCTCTTCTTCCAACTCTTTCTTCAGCTCCCCACCCTCTACTTCTTTATCATTTTTCCCCTGTATAAACTCTATGTAAATACTTTTTTATATCTTCACTTCCCTACTGCCTATAATGCCTCTTCTTGCAACTGTATCTTTGACCATTACCATAAAATGTATCTTTGACCACAAACATAAAATGAATCTTTCTCTAACTGTTCTTTTTTTCCTCCTCCTGGCATTTCTTCTCCTTTATTTCTTTGCACTTCCTTTTCCATACTCTTCTCTTCTGATTTATTTCATTTGCATTTCATATGTATGTGTATTTTTTCTGTGCTAACAATACAATTGTATAAAAAATTTATTTTTACATGTTTGTAAATTAAGTGTGCAATGTGTTTGTAATATGGAGCTTTAAGTGTGCAATGTGTTTGTAATATGGAGCTTTTCTCCCCGGGCCTCCACTGAAAACGGGCTTTCAGGCCCAGTGGACATCCCTGGTTATCAAACTGGAAATAAATAAATAAATATATAAATAAATAAATAAATAATCTTTCTCCTTATATTTGTGCCTTTGTTACACTGTTGTTCATGGTTCCAGATTTCCTGCTCTAAGTGGTTGAGATGTATGTTGTGACTGGGGTACATGATGTAACACCACGCACAGGGTAACAAAGTTCACACCTCTCACTGTACATGTTTTTGCAGCATATCTAGTATTCCGCCCCATGCATCTGTTCTGTTCCTCATACAGTTGTATTTATCCAGTAATATACTACTAAATGCATTTAACTGAATTGTTGTAAGCACTGACACAGTTAAGTGATGGCCTTTACATCCTGCTGCTAATGTGACCTGTTGCAACCTATTGTTATACTAGCCACCTTCTAGGTTACCCAGAGCATGTATAATGTCTGTAGATTTGGCCCTCTTTCCCCCCATTTTCTCTGGCTTTGTTCAGATTTGCAATAACAAATTGCGGTGTTTTGACAGTCTGTGGGACTCCTACCGTATGAGTAATTCACTTGCAAAAGTTGTAGGTGCGGCAAGTTTTGAACCATCAGCGTCATCAACCATGCTAATAGCCTTAGCCCAGTGAGCCACACCAGCCACCAGAAAGTGAGGTTTAGCTCCTCACACTATCAACAGCATACACTGTGACACCTGTGTTTTGTGAAAAATAGAACATATGGCCAGATTCTTTGTGACAGCCTTGGAATTGTGTGGGCTGCTGATATATCCTTACAAACATACTGTTACTGCAGTTGTATGGGGACATTGATGTGTTTGGGGTAGGGGAGTCTGGCATTGACAGTAGTGCTTCTGTTTGGCATTTCTCTTGCGTAATGCAGTGTGGTTTCCAGCCATGTGGCCTAATGAATATTATGGGGAACTCAGTATTGGACAGAGTACTTGTTCTTCCAAGTAGCTGTTAGTTCTCTGCAAGTAGCCCACTCTATTCCCTTGCATATATGGAGCAGATCCATACATATGCTACCATAGTCTAGTATCCCATACATTTGTTATATAGGAGAGGGACTTACCTTGTGAATGCAGCAGTTGAGAGACCTGTGTTTCAGGGCTGACTCTGTTTGATGCACGCAGTACACAGCCAATAGATGGTTAGGTACAGGTCATGTGATGTGGCTGGCATCCTTTTTACTACGTATGTGAGTTGGAGTAAGATGTCAGTCCTTCGGACCCTAGGCTGTCAGTGCATGTGCTACGCGTGGCCTCTTGGCCAAGGCCAGGACATACTGGGCACCCCTGTATCTACCTACAGGGAAAGCCTCAGCGGGTTCCTCATCTGAGTCCCCCTGTAGGTGTGGCTATGGGGACCTAGGCACTGCTGGGGGCATGAGTGTCCCTTCTCTGTGATGATCCTGCCACAGCTGTTTCCACAGGATCATGTTGTGTAGCATGGTACATAATGTGAACATCTGTGCACATGTGGCTGGAGAGTACTTCAAGGCTCCACCAGATATATCAAGACACCAGAACCTGACTTGAGCAGCCAAAACACAAGTTCTGTGATAAACCTAGTTTGTATATGTGCCTTATTATGGAATTCTACAGTTGTATTCATTTCTGATGGGTGTCATCATCCTTGTTTCCAGTGCGTAGCCAGCATCCCCCAGTAGATGGTTATACAGGATGCCCCCCTGGCAAACATGCAAACATCTGGGAGATGTGACAACTGCCAGGGCTGCCAGTACACAAATTTATGATGATGCCCTGGACATTGCACGTGACCTGGTAGTTGATGGAGTGATACCCCTTGCAGTTGATGTAGACTCCTCACCAGGTGGTGCTTTGATGTGGACATGAGTACAGTCTATGACACTCAGTACCTCAGGGTAGTGTGCTACACGGTAGAACAGATGCATAATGCTGACCCTCTCCTCAGGGGTGTGGTGGTAAATAAATGTGCTCACAGGCATGTGTTTGCATGGCATCCTGGAACTGGTGGAATACCCTGGATGCTGATGCCTGTGAGACCCACATCATGTCCCCAGTTGGTCTTTGAAAAGCACCTGTAGCTAGTATCCTAAAGGCTACACATACCTTTATTTCCACTGGGATGGGTTCCCCCCTATTGGCTCTAGGTCTGAGTTAAGGGCGGCAGAGCTTGGTGAGTTCTTGTAGTAAGTCCCTGTCCATCCTGTAGAGCTCTTAATCTCTAGCTCATGTAGCCCTTGGAAGGTTACCCTGGGCCTGAACACACTTCTCCTTCTCTGTCTAGGCCTATTGTCAGCAGCAGCAACATTGACTTCAGCATCTAGCACATACAAATGTAGCAGACCTGCAGCAGCCACTAGAATTCTCTCAGTTAAAATTCCCAAGTCTGTACTCCAATGCTACAGAGTATGGGGGGGGCGGGGATCAGATTGTAGGGTATATGCATACTTTATAGTGCAGATGCAGCCTGTGTGATTGGCTAACTATGATGCATTCCACCTGCTAATTACATCAATGAGGGGTTGGAATGGCCCAGTTTAGGTGCATTAGTTATATATGATTGGCTTCCTCAGCCAATTTCTCTTTTTTTCTTCTTTTTTTTTTGACAGCCTTCCTTACTAAGCACTGCGGCGCAGTGAGCAAGCCCACACTGCAGGTATAAACAATGCTCAGCAGTCAATATACACAGCCCAATGAAGGGCATGCTGTGCTCCAATGTGCTTAAAGAAATAGAGACATAACTTTTTAATGTCATCTACCTCTTCTGTGGACACCAACACAGTTCTGGGGCTACACAGGTTTGATCTGCAGATATGGATACCCATTTTTGCGAGTCAGTAACCCCAAATGATTTGCATACAGATCAGTGCACACATCCTGGCTACTACACTATTCCAGGACCTGCCTCCTTAGCAACCACAGACATCTACCATTGTACATACTACATACAAGGCAATATAATGCATTATTGTTACATATTTTATTTATTTTTTGTTTTTATACTTAAAATTTTTTTTTTGCATAACGACATGTATGCGCACTGTTGTGCACTGGGCAAACATAATATGGGTATTAAAAAATATATATTTTAAATTGTTTTCCATTATTTTTTTTTTGGATACACAGGGCATAGTTTTTCACATATCTGAGTCTGGCTGGCTATTTCTGACCATCTAACTGGGCTTTTACAGCCCCTGTTCACGTTTCAATTTCATGTACACGGAATTTTTCCATGTGCACTTCGGATACCAAAATGAGATCTGAACGACTGCCTATCTGCTTGCTGGATCACTCTACACCCTCATTTGCATGAAGTTCACCTGCTAATGATGTGATTTGCATGCCATGGATACTTCTTTGTTGGCATGCTTGCGCACGCCCCTCAGTTCTGTTTACTGGATCACACGGCTGCTTACTTCCGTGTAACCTCCATACCACTATGCCTACACGGAAAATTAATCCATGTAGGCTTTATTGAATTCCCCTATGTTTTATCAGTTCAGTCAGCTTATTTATCTGTTGCAATTCCCACTTTATATACAGTTTGCCAGTTTTCAACAACAGTTCCTGAATATTAATCACAAGCTGTTGAAAACCCCTTTTTAATTAAGCTTCCTGGGAGATGATTTAAGAGTTCATTTTTCCAAGTGCCAAGTGATGACTCTGGCAGGAAAAAAAAACTGCCAAAGTTATTAGATTTTACAAAATAATTCTCCAAAATGATAATATTTGAACAACGTGTATTTCAGTAAAAATATTTTAGATACGATTAGCTGACGTTTTGTGTTAAAAACAATTTTCGTCTGCAAAGCAAGTTCAACATGTTGTCACTCGTCTTCCATCTTAGCTCTGTACCTCAGTTGTACAAGTTAGATGTAAATCATGCAGTTCTGTTATGAGGTAAAGTATGTTTTTCACAATCTTCTTTATTAATTTAATTTTGTGAGCATAGTGGCACCATGCTGAGTCACAGAAATCAGATATATGTGATAGGCAAAGCTGCTTGGATTCAGAAGAAAAATAACGATTTATTCAGTATAGTGAAGTATTTTAAAATGTGAAAGGTAATGTTAGAGTAATACATGTACTGATTAAAGTATCCGAAAATATTAATAGGTGGTGATACATTTACTAGAATAATACTTATCAATGGGAGAAGTAAAGGCAGGACAAATCATGAGGCAGCCACTTGTAACTACAAAATTTCTTATCAGAAGAATATCATTAAAAAAATGGGACCACAGTCTTGTTAAGTGACTTGCTCAGTATACTAAAGTATGGTTAAAACCATCGTATATACAAAGGGATTTGAAATATAGAGATCAAAGGACTATGCTGAAAATGGAACTTAACAGAAAACCAAACAAAAATATCTGTGCTTTGTTCAATGAGTTCCTCCAGCTGGAATATGCAGGATAATGATTATCAAATGAATCGAACACAGTCCTTACTATTTTGACATGAGGTATGTGAGGAAGTATTAACCAAATCATGCAGGCTGCTTTATATCATTGAGTACTTAGTTCTGGAAGACAAAACATTAAGCTGAGCGAATTTGTCATGGTCAGGAGAAGTCATAGATTATTTTCTTAATTCATTTCAATTACTATATATGTCATCCCTATGTAGGATTACCATCCTGTTGTGTTTCTGTACTGGAAACAAGATATCAGGAAGGAATTGCAGAGAATACTCAAATCTATCACATAGAGATTACGTCTTTACCACCTCCTTGGAGAAGAGAGTTAAGTAATGACCATCAGAAATCAGTGGCAACTGTTATTAGAATAGCCTGGAACAGAGTTTATAAAAAAATTTAAATGTTAGCCCCTCTTGCAGTGTTTTCTATATAGTCCTATCCAAAAAGAAAATGTCCTGACATTAATGGAGCATAATCATCGGTTGTGGGTCTAAGCCAAAATTCTTGTACAGAAAGACATCAGGTATCATTAACTTAAACATACATTTCTACAAATGCAGAGCTGATGTGGTTGTAATTATGTTGGGGAGAAAAAAATCTTGACAGCACAGGTGAGTGAACGAGTATTATACAATGACCCCCCCCCCATTAATATTCCAAAACGTGCACGCTGATTGGTCAGCGTGCACGTTGTAAATCAGGCCTATAATAATGGAAAAAGGTCCAGTCGGCCAGTCTTTTTCCATTAATATAAGTCTTTTTTTACAGAAACGGAGAACGCAACATCTCCGTTGCTTTTTAGACACTGTCTTGCTATGCTAAAGGAGTTTAACATAGCAAGACAGCTTTTAAAAAAGTAATGGAGATCTTCCTTTCTCAGTTGCTTTTTTAAAGCTGTCTCGCTATGTTAAACTCCTTTAACATAGCGAGACACTTTGTAAAAAGCAATGGAGATTCTCTGTTGCTTTTTTTAAAGCTGTCTCGCTATGTTAAACTCTTTTAACATAGCAAGACACTTTGTAAAAAGCAATGGAGATCTTGCTTTCTCCTTTGCTTCCACTCACAGCTCTGATGCACTGCGTAAGCATATGCATGCACAGTACATCAGAACTACCGTAGAATACCAGACAGCTGCGGAAGGGCAGCAAGGAGGCATTATACAATGCCATTATTTAAGAAAAGTAAGTATTTGTTTTCTTAAATAATGTCATTTTATAATAGCAATAACCCATGCCTGGGTGTGGGTAATGCTGGATTTACCCATGGTTGTCTTTGTTTGGCCACTTGGGCTTCACCTTCGTGACCAGACCGCACCACCCGTGGGTAAATCCAGCATTACCCACACCCAGGCGTGGGTTATTGCTATAATAATCTACCCAATCATTTTCAGTTAGACATTACATAACCTATTTAAGTTTTATTTATTGATCTATTTATTTATTTATTTATTTATTTATTAAGTTAGTTAGTTTATTTATTTATTTACTGATTGATTTCATTTGTTAGCTTAAATAATCCTTCTGGCAAAGTCCACTTTTAGTAGGTACCAGGGTAAAAAAGCTCTAGGCAGGCAATTACGCTAAACATATATTTACACAGCAAATATAGACATAAGGTAGTTGATGTATACATGAGATAGGATGTATTAAAATTTACTAATATTAGAAGTTGCACAAAGTGTAGCTACATATTACAAGGAGCACAGACTTCACACAAACATTTACAGAGTATATGGTTTTACACAGCAATTCTGATACAAGTTTGAGCCTGTTTACATGAAGTATGATGTAATGATAATTAACAAAGATAAAAGGATAGCCATGATGAACATGCATGGTGCGAAGATAATGTATTTAACTAATAACAAAGGTAAAAGGATGCCCCTGGTGAATATGTATGGTGAGAGGAGCATGTATTTTACTGATAACAAAGATAAAAGGATGCTCTTGGTGAATGTAATGTGTATGAGAAGCATGTATTTCACTGATAATCAAGCAGCTCTTATGAATAAGACACTCAATAATCAAAAGAAAGTGGTTGTAAGTAGTAAGGTATAGCTAGCAAGTTGTATTGTTATAAAAGTATGTATTAGATGAAAGTGCCATATCAGAAAAAAAGGTAGTTTGGAAGAGTTCAGGTGTTAGAGCATGGGCAGAGCCAAGTAAAGGATAGAAGAGATTTTAGTTTTTGGATGAATATATGTTTGAGTTTGTTTCTTAGGTTAGGGGGGTATGGAATTCAAAATTTTAGCTACATGTACTGAATATAGGGAGTGCCTATAAAGGATGTTAGATTTGGATATATGAGGCAGGTTTCGTGTGTGCCATCACAGGTTTATGTGTAGAGCACATGAATTTATGATGAAGGTAAGGGTTGGAAACCTGCAATACTTGAAAAGTATGGAGTGTGTTGCTTTTAGTCAATTGAAAGATATTAGATGATTTATTTCCAAGCATTTTTTCTTGTTCATTAAAATACAGTGATGAGTTTTATTAGGGGCATTAGTTGTAAATTTGATGTTTTTTTTATATGTAAGTTCTTACTTTTGGAGATGTGTTTTTCAGATGTTGTAAGAATGGTGGATGTATAAAGAAGACTTTTGAATGGTCCATACTGTTACAGTTTCTTCACAAGGCTGACATTCCTGTCTTAATATACCCTTGATAAATAAATGTGGTATTCTACATTAGACCTCTCTACAGTGCCCTGCATAAGGGGAAGATTACATCATACCTCCTGACATCTAAACAATTCCTGCCTGGACAGCTTTCATCTGAGCTAAAATACTCTCATAAACTCTACAATCTACAAAAACTTACATTACAGAAGTTATTCAACAGACTCTCCACTTCTCAATGGTAAAATTAGTATGTTAGGGAGACATAATGGTCACTTTCTATTGAAAAAGCAATTAGATAATATATACATTTTATTATTATAATATACAAATAATTATTAATATCCCTGTAACCACAGTAGATAGACACCAATTATAAATGTGACTTTTGTTCATGTAGATGTGATCTTCAGATTGTTTCAAAGCAGTTCTGTACATCACCCTATCTTTGGGATATTTGCATAATTAGGATTTCCATGCACATTTGCATATTTAATGGACAAATAAATGCAAATATCTGCAAAGCAATCCTATTTAGATACCAGCTATCAGTGAAAACTTTTTTCCACCACTGTGTATGATTTATTTTGATACCATTAATTACCATCTAAACACCTTTTGGTTCAAGTTAGTAGAATTATTATTAAATACACACACACACACACACACACACACACACACACACACACACACACAGACACATTTAAATATGTACATACACTAGACATCTATAAATATTCTCACACGTTTATAAATACATACACAAATAAATTTATAAATAAATACACACATTTTTATTAATAAATATACACAGTTATAGACCCAGAGATATCTGAGCTATATCATTCAAGTGTACCTCATTAAGAGTAATGCTTCTCATTTTGGGTCTTAAAAAGTCCATGTCCAGAGTTTCCTTAACGTAAGACAACATGTTCTTATTGTTGTTCTGACACTGCTCATTAAGTGCTTTATGGCTTAGAAAGCCGGCAAAACACATAGTGCTTTTTAATTTTGTAACTAGTAGTAGACGGAGCAGATAGAGTTCCATGCACTGAAAATAATTATGATTGGGGACCCAACTATGACACAAGATGCCCAATCCACCTATCTGGATTTCTTCGAATCTATCAAGATTCAACCCTTTACCCTAATCCTGGGCAACTTTAATTAACCAACCATATATTGGAAGAATTACTCATGCCAAAACACAAATGCCCAGAGATTCCTTGATTTCATCAATGCAAATGCCTTAGGCCAGCTGGTTGACACCCCCATAAGAGCTGTTAATATTTTGGACTTGGTATTAACCAACATGAGTAACCATTGCAGCATCCCTACAGTGTCATCCTCCCTGACAAGATCAGACCACAAAGTGGTCACTTTCAAAGTCTCCACCTCCACCAACCAAACCTAGCTGGGGTCAAACAAAAAAAACTTCTCCAAAGCTGATTACAAGCTCCTGAAGAAATGTATAAACAGTTCACAACCCCTCCCCCTCCATAGGAACTGGCATATATGTCTAAACCTACACCAAAGTACTATACACACATTTATATAGCTGCATGGAATCAGGAATACCCAACAGGACAAACTCGTCCTCCTCAAGGAGGAGAAAACCTGTATAATAAAAGGAACAAAAAATGCTGTCCATGACCAAGAAGGAGCAGGTGCCTAACTAGAAGCAATCTCTCCTTAGCCTGAACAAGCAAATAAGAGCACTAGTGAAATCCTCCAAAGCAAACTTTGAGTCCAAACTGACCACATCTTGTAGAGACAATCATAAGGCCTTCTTCACATATGTCACCAATCTCAAAAGAATCACTCAGATCTGCTTAGAAATGTTGGTCCAGGACACCACATGCACAAACGCCATAGATATAGCCAACCTGCTAGCAGACAGGTTCAGTGAAGCCTTCACCCCTCTGTTCCCCCATCAGTAAATCAGGACATCCCCAACACCTGCCCCCCACCCCATATCTCTAGAGATCAAGTAATCACTGCCTTCTCAAAGGCAAAAATACAGCCTCCATGGGACCCAATAACATCCCAGGCTGCATCCTACATTAACTTAGGCAGGAACTTGCAGCACCATTAGGTACCCTATTCAACCAAAGCCTGAGTATTGGCTTCATCCCAGCCAAGTGAAGGACAGCCACTATCATCCCTTTACACAAAGGTGGAGTGTCCACTGATCCAGGAAATTATAGACCCATCCGACTAACTAACCTGATCTGCAAGGCCGTGGAAAGGATTATCATGGACCACATTTACAAGGACATTGGCAACCTCCAAACACTGGATCCCACTCAGACTGGTTTCATCAAGGGGAGGTCATGCCTGTTAAATTTGTTCTACTTCCTTGAGACAGTCACCAAAGCCATGGATGAGTGGAAGACAGTGCACATCACCTACCTTGACCTGGCCAAAGCCTTTGACACTGTTTCTCACTCAGGTATAATAGATAAACTCTCTCAACTAGGTATCAATCTATATGTTACCAGATGGGTAGTGAACTGGCTCACTGATAGAACCCACCTAGTCAAATAGGGTAGCCACCTCAAGCAGTAGTCCCATAATGAGTGGTGTACCCCAGGGATCAGTCTTGGGGCCTCTGTTGTTTGGGATATAATTTTCTGAGGTGCAGGCCAAAACCAGAGGGCTATAGCTGACCAAATTTGCAGATGACTGCAAGCTGGGCACTGTGATCAATTCCCCTAGTGATGTGGATGTCCTCCAAGAGGGTCTCACCCAAACAAATAACTGGTGCCAGAAACATGGCTTCAAACTGAATGCCAAAAAATGCATCATCATCCCCTTTGGGGAGAGTGACGTCCCCACAAATTATCACATTAATAACAAGGTTCTAAGCATGCAATCAGTCATGAGGGACTTGGGCACCCAGGTTGATAGGAAACTGACTGTGCCCCTTTCGGCATGTACCTCATAAAGCACATGCAGCAGCTGGAGAGACCACAAAGGTTCCTCACCAGGATAATTTGTGCCTCAAACATCTACCCTACACAGATAGGCTAAAAGCACTGTCCATCTACTCAGTCTCATACAGACGCCTCAGAGTTGACCTCTGTCGGGCATACGAAGCAACCTCTGACCCCACATTGATGGGACTGCAGCATTTCTACAAGTAAAGCTCCACACGAGTAACCTGCTTGTCTGACCTCAACCTGGTCTGTGCCATCAATAGGACTAGATTTCTGTGGAATAGACTCCCTCTGCACATCAAACATAGTACCTCATTAACTCTTTTCAAGTACAACCTGGATAACTGGATGGGGAACAGAAAATACACCCCTTGGGATTCCACCTGTGTCCCTCCTGACATGGGCATCGAGTGCTGACTTGTTGGAACGTGGGCTAAATTCTTTGCTAGGCTTGTAAGGGCCTCAGGGCCAGTAACTTCCTATGATCCTATGATCATAACCCTTTATTTTGTGTTCTTGACATGGATGCCAATATTCACCTTTCAAACTTTGTTCTTGAAGTGAATTTCTTGGCATTCATGTCTGAAACACAAAATAAGTTGATTAAGATTTGAAACGCAATCATAATTCTTCATATTGGAAATTGCAGTCACTAAATAATGAAAGATATGACTTTCAGATTTTACACCCTTCAGAAAATACACGTTAATGCAATACCTGTTAATCCTGCAACTTCCTAAGGATATACTTGCAAAATTTAAATGTTCACAAGTCTGCACTTCTTATCTTCCATTCAATTTTGGCTTTGTCTCTGCTTGTAGCTCTAACGAAAAGAAAAGGCACTTAGGGCAATGAAACAAAATTTGTATACAGTCATGAACAACTGCACAAACTAACCCATTCCTCTCAGAACTGCAGATACTTGATGATCCAATTGGCTTGTCCTCTAGCGATGTCATGCATCTCTGCAATTCTGGAAAAAACAGACACAGTCAAATAGCAAAACAATGCTTCTGGATAAGAAGAAGTAGCTTACTTATTTTAAATAAAACAAAATGCCTATATTTAAATTTTTAGTATAACCAATGAGTCAACAATGGATTAGGCATTACAGAAATTTGGTGTTGCTGCTTTTAACAAATTTATGTGGCTGCAGGAGATCAACCAGGTACAACCACAAAAGGCACTGAAAAGTCTATTTTACTGTTTTTATAATAACACATTTTTTTATTCGTTGCAGTTAACGATGCAGAATATTGAAATTCTGTGATCATGATTATGCGTCTACAGTTGCAAAGTTTAAAGAGATATTATTTATTTTATTAGGAGTGCTCACTGGGCCTGTAGACATTTATTTATTTTATTTTACATTTGTTTACCGGGAAAGTCCAACTAGACAAAATGTCCTTTTTCAGCTGAGACCAGAGGGGGAGAGCGCCACATTTATAAATAACCAAAAGATACATATACAGATACAAATATTGATTCAATCTCAGATACAAGTACAAAATGAAAACATGTTTCACTGATACAACCATATAGTATAGATAGGATACAAAGAATAGCAGTATTGTGATTATAGGTAGAAAACAAGCAAGGTAAGTATACATACACTCAGTAGGGTATAATATTCAAATTCAAAAATAACAGGTTGTGTTCCTTTAGCTGCCTTAAGATATCTATTTCCTAACCAGGTTTTGTGCAATAGCAGGTCCATGATTCAGATAGGTGTGATTTGAGATTTTTTTTTTTTAAGATGGAATTGTTAGTAGTTGTTTGGGTATTTAATGACAGTGAATTCCAACTTTTAGCTATGCAATTTGAATAAAGTGAAACTCCAGTTGCATTGTTAGGTTTGGATATATTTACGAAGGATTTGTTACTGGAATGCAATACCCTGTTATTGGAGTAGTGTATTAGTAGATTATAAAGTACTGGTGTTTTTTCTGGCTGCTTTAGTATTCAATGGGTGAAGGTGAGTTGATTACAAGCAAGTAGATTTTGTAATTCAAGCCAAGATAGTTGTTTTTAAGCCAAACAATGATGGGATCTGAAATATGATTCTGTAGAAAACGTTGTGATTTTATTATAGCAAGTTTCAAGTTTTGCTAAGTCAGATTTCTTAATGTTTGTAAGAATTTGTGAGGTGTATAGTAGCGTAGAGATAAGATGGGTTCTTTCTATAGTGGCCCATGAAGACTTATTTAGAAAGTGTAAATTTCTGTATAGGATTCCTAGTTTTTTGTGAACTTTTTTTATGGTCTGTGAAATATGTATGTCGAATTTTATATTATAGTCAATGACCATTGCAAGTAATTTTGGTTGGGAAACAGGATAAATAATTGTGTGGTTTAATGATGACATATTGAATGGTTGGAGGTTATCTGCACCTCTAGTTGGATAGAAGAGCACTAGTTTTGTTCTGGTATGGTTAGCTATAAGTTGAGCATTGTTTAGCCTAGATTCCACAGCACTAAGTCACTGATGGTTGATTTTCTGGAGTTTTTGTAGTGTTGAGGTGGCACAAATCATGGTGGAATCATCCAATCATCCTCATATTGAACTACAGAGGCAAGTTGGGTGGCAGTATAAAGATAAAAAGATAATACAAAGGAAAGGGCCTAGAATAGATCCCTGTGGAACTCCCAATGTTACAGGTGGTAATGATAAGAGATTGTGTTGCCATTTTACATCTTGCTTGCATCCATTTAGATATTGCTGGAACCAAATAAGTGCAGAATGGCTACGTTTTAGTACCAAGAGAGTAGTTAAGAGTTTAGAATGGGAGAGAGTATAAAAAGCTTTGCACAGATCAAGAAAGATGGAGGAGAATAAATTTCCATCATTGCAATAGTGGTTAAAAATATTAGTAAAGTTAACAAGGGTGGTGGTAGTGCTATGATTAGGACAGAAACCACTCTGAGTGTTAGAAGATTGTCGGTTGTTAGATATTTCAAGATTTGTGCATTTGTGAGGGCTAGTATGGATTCAGTGAACTACATTGGTTGCTGGTGACTTCAAATCAAAGGGGGGCTGCAGGAGACAGCTGAATGGGTGAGGCCAACCAGAAGGGGTGTGACTAAGTAGAAAGGGGTGGGGCTATGCTCAAAACCACAAAAACTGGGACTTTCATTAAATACTCTGCCCTGGGTGCCAAACAGTCATTATGAGAGCCCAATCAAGATAAAATTAAGTGTAGAAGAAAAATATATTTCAGTGCATTGGCTACATGACAGTTTATTTAATAGCTTAATGGAAACAAAAAAGTTATTAGGCATGAAAAAATAAATTAATTTTAAATACATTACTGGAATGCCAGTCAAAATCAAGTATAAAAAAACAAGCAGCACTCATCTCAAACCACTTCTCCTTGTACTGCAGTTTTAATTATAATTTATATTCAGCATTATAAAATTACCAAGTAACATGCTGAAAGTAGAAATCTCTGTGATACCCCCACTTGTAAAAATGTTTCATATCCAAAAAAGACCTGCTGCCTGACAACA
>NC_056734.1:890805880-890843380 GCF_019279795.1 Protopterus annectens
CTCTTTTCTGTTGTCTATCTACGCTGTGTATGTTGTATCCTGGGGAAGTATTTCTTTGTTAGAGCTGTCTGGTATTATCCAAGTTTTTGTTATAAGGGCTATATCTGGAGTATATAGGCCAAGGGTGGCATGCAATTCCTTAATTTTGTTCATGATACTGCTGACATTATATTAAGTAGTAGTAAGTCCATACCTTTTCTGGGGAGAGTTAATAGTTGAGGATGGGTTGGGGTGTGAAGATCTAGATGGGTTGGATTTGTTTGGGGGCCAGGGATGGGGTGAATGCCCTCACTAAGTACAAGCTACAATGCAATGTAAACTATACATTTTAAGTATTTTGATATAAACTTATTGTATTTCTGTGTAATATTAGGGTAAGATTGTTGTGTGAGTAAGGTAAATGGTGCATGGTTCATGTTTGTGAGATTATTGATAGTTGGTGTTATTATTAAATTTTTATGTTTTAATTATAATGGGTATGGGAAGGGAGTAGTGTATGTAGATTGTGTGTTGTTAAGTTATGTATGATAAGAGGTTATGTGAGCTGTAATAGATAGAAATAGCAGGACTGATGGGTATAAAGTTATCATATTGCTTACTAGTAATGTTTCAGATATGTCTAAGTTAAAGTAGTAATGTTTTGGGTGGGTAGGAGTAATTGTAAGTTGTAAGTGAGTTTTGATATGTGGGGGATTTAGAACTATTCATTTGTCCGGTTATGATTTATTACACTAAAAGATGTAAAGTAGTAGGTAGTTAAGCAAGTGGAGTGTGATATATGGGAGTTAGTACAATACTGTTTAATTGGATAATTGGAATGATATAAATTTGGATTTATCTTAGCTGTGATAGGATTGCTTTACTTCAGGGAGTGGCTATTTGGGAATAAGTTTAAGCATAACAGAGCTGGGTGGGGATGGGGGTATGTTAGGGAAGCAAAGAGAGTGAATGGAGTGGATATAGCCAGTCAGTTTGCTTGTGACCAGACTCCAAATCTGATTTCAAACCAGTGACAAATGGAGTACCACAGGGTTCAGACCTGGGTCCTCTCCTCTTTGGTATCTACTTCTCTGAAGTAAGGGCTAACACAGAGGGCCTCTGGCTGATGAAGTTTGCAGATGACTGCAAACTAGGTGCCATAGTCGATTCCCCAAATGACATGGACATCCTACAAAAGGGTCTCACTGAGGCAGATGCCTGGTGCCAAAGCCATGGCCTCAAGATAAATGCCAAAAAGTGCATTTTCATCCCCTTTGGTGGCAGTCCTTTTAACGCCGAAGGTATGATAAGAGACCTTGGGACTCAGGTGGACAGTAGTCTCTCCTTTGATAATCACATCGCCACAGTAGTCAGGAAATCCTTCTACATGGCACACCTCATCATGAAAGAGTTCTCTTCCAGGAAATAAGAGGTCATTGTTCCCCTCTCCTCGGCATTCATTAGACCCATTATTGAGTACAACACTCCTTTTGGAATGTACCTCACAAGATATCTGCAACAGTTGGAAAGGCCACAGAAGTACCTCACCAAGAGGATTACGGGTCTCAAACAGCTGTCCTATGTGGATCATCTCAAAAACTCCAGCTTTACTCCATAGCATATCGCCTACTCTGAGGTGATCTCTGCCTAACTTACAAAGCTATGTCACACCCACAGCTGTTGGACATGCTACACCTAAAGAAATCCCAATCCCTCCAGGATACATGCTCTAGGGTTCTAAACCTTATCACCACAATAAACAGAACATGCTGGAGGGATAGATTTCTGTCCCAGAGACTTCCCATACTCTGGAACAAGCTACGTCGGGCTATGTCAAGCAGAGTTCCTCATTAGCACTCTTCAAGAAAAATCTTGACGAATGGATGGGAATTAGGAAATTCACCCCGGGGATCACTTCTGTGGCCCTGCTCAACACGGGCACAGGGAAGTAACTTTCCTGGTTGGCAAAAGCCAGGGAACCTTGTTGGCTAGGCTTACATAGGCCCTAGGGCTGATAGCCTAGTACCTACCTATGAACCTATGAACCAAAATGGTCTGGGCTGAAGATAGGTAGGAAGTTAAAGAAACTTTAGTCCCTTGGTGATTTTTATTTTTAAAGCAAGTAGATTTTACTTATTTGTAAACAACACTCTGGGAAATTGTAATGAACTGCAGTAATCACAAAACACCTACAGGGTAATTTTGTTTCACTTAGTGTTATTCATTAGCAACAACTAAAAGGAGAAAAAGTACAATTATAGGTAATTGAGTTTACTATTTTACCCAACAAGAACTAAGGGGAAAAAAATACATTTAGAGCTTATTTATCAGACTTTAAGGGGGGGGGGCTGCTTGATAATGTCCCTGGTGGTATGCTCTCCATATACCCTAATAACAAGCCAGTTAATTAATTAGAGCCTCAATCATGACCTACATTGACTTTTTGATGTTGCAAGTTTCTTTCTTGTAGTACTTTACAGTTCCCAGTCACTTGAGTGGGTTAACTGACTGCTGTTAAAAGAAATTACAGCTGAAATGCTGGATATTTTCAGGGATAGCTGCTAGACTTAGTTATTGTAAAGAAAATGTATCGAATGAATATGTTTGCTGATACTTAACACCAGTAAAGCTCTATTTAAACAAAAAACTCTCCTCACTTGTTCTAAGCACCTCTAGTGACAGCTGTGGCATAACACATTATACTTATGTAAACTCTTAACAATATTTAAGTAAAAGGAACAACCAAGACTTGCAGTAAAACAGTGAGATGTACATACAAATACAATTGGGAAGCTTAAATACTCTGTGCAATTCTTATGGGAGCTGTGCTACACTATGATATACTTATGGAAGCAATGCTTTGATTTTAGAGCTTGTGCTATAGGTGTGATTTGAAGATTACAAGGGTAGAACTATTGTCAAGAATGAGAAAATGTCCTGTAAAATGCTAAGCCATGCCACTCAACTGTCCATATTTTTGCCTTATATTTTAGTCTGTTTCTCATAAAATTGGTTTTCTTGAAAATCAATGGCAAATCAATGAAGACTGAAGTAAAACAATAATGGCAGACATTTGAGTTTCAGGCATCACATCCTTCAGAAAATTCATGCTAATGCTAAACCTGTTATTCTATCACCTTTCTAACTTTTTAAGAGCAATATTTAAAATGTTTGCTGATTGTTGGTCCCTTGTACCCCCATTAATTTCCAGATTTCTTGCTCTGAGAGGTTGAGAGGTATGCACTAAACAGATCCTTCATACTTACATCATCAGAAATGTATGAAGCTTAGGAAACTTATTTACTCCAAATTCCTCAATCCTTTCTTTTACGCCAGTACTGTAAACATCCAGATGATAATTCAACTAAACTTTCATGATAATCTGTCAGTCATAAATAACCTCCGTCTTTCCATCCATCATATAATTCATTTGTCCATTACCCTTCACCTTTTTCTACCAGAAAAGGATTAACGTCTCTACCTTTACAATGTAGAAAATATCTTTGTATGTATAACACACGTTTTACCTTTTACATATTGTCCTTACGTAATTGTTTTTCCAAGCTTAGTAACTTCCTTTTTCCAAATCACAATGCTTCTTCAAACGTATTTAAACAACTTTTATAGTGCAATATATTCTTCTTCCATAAATCCCTTTCAAAGCTTAATCATTATTTTCCACTACTTCTGTCTCTACAGTACCCACCAGTGCTGACATGACCATACCTCTCAACTGTACAGATTTTTGCAGAATGTCCAGATTTTTGGCTCATATTTTTGGTCTTCTCTTCATAAAATTTGTGGTTTTCTGGCAAATCCCTGGGATGATCTGAAGTCATTAAATGACATACATTTGAGTTTCAGACTTCAAATCCTTCAGAATATGTATGTTTAAACAAACCCTATTACTCTAGGAGCTTTCTAAGTTTATAAGAGCAATATTTAAAAATCTGTCCTTATTTTTGGGCCTTTGTCCCCCATTTTGTTGGGCTTTGTCCAGATTTCTTGCACTTAGAGGTTGAAAGGTATGGACATGACTTATAAAAAAGGATGAATAGAAGTATGGTGCCACCTCGGTAATGTCATTTCTTTTAAAAATTCTGCCATACTATATATCTCACCAATAACTCCTTTTAATCCTTTTCCTTTCTTAATAAAAATCTCATCTTCTCATATTTCAATCCATAAAGTTTTAGGATCTGAAAAATTAACACTTATCACACCCCTACTTATTTCCAATATACATAAACACAAGAAAACTGTCTATTTCTCTCCATTTCTATCATTTCTTAACCCAAGTTGCCGCATTCCATCATCTGCCAACAAGGTTTTATATTAGCATTAATTTTACTATGTGCTTTTGTAAATTGCATTTAGACATTGCCATTACCCAGGCCAAATTCTGCCAGGACATTATACACACCAATTTGGGTGTCCCTTGAAAAAAGCCAACTGGCCTAGTAGGAGTAACTCAATCAACAAAGTAAAATGAAAGAAATAACATTTCACTGTTTTTTTTTTTGTTTTTTTTTTTGCCAAAGCAAATTTTTTTATGTTGGGAATGTAACTCAAAATGTTTGAGAGGAAAAACTGTTTAGCAGGGGTAAAAGCCCCACTTTCCCATTACTTATAGATACCAACTCCATGGTTGCACAAAAATGGGGATGGGTGAAAAACTGCATTGCAGTCCATGAACAGCTCACACATCAGTGGTCAAGTCAGCAACCAAAGTAGTTTCAGCAGGGGAAAAGCCAACAAATACAAAGAATAGCAAAACCAAAAAAAAAAAAAAAACAACTGGCTCAAATACCTCCATACCAACTTTATTAAACATAAAAGTGCAAGTTTTCACAACAGTAGGTAAATAAGAACCTACTGGTGTGAAAGCTTACATTTTTGTGTTTTTAACAATGCCATTTGAGTCTTCTCCTATACTAATTTTCAAACTCATTCTAAGCAATACATTATCAGGTTTTGTTCCTATTACTCACTCTTTCTTATTCCCTTGTGCAGGTTTTGCCCCTATTTCTCTCTCTTTGTTACTCCCTTTTACCTGTGG
Organism: Protopterus annectens; assembly: GCF_019279795.1. Lineage (NCBI taxonomy): Eukaryota > Metazoa > Chordata > Ceratodontiformes > Protopteridae > Protopterus > Protopterus annectens. The sequence goes on from NC_056734.1 coordinate 890,810,919, forward strand.
CCCCTATCACATAGTACTTTCCACCAGTATTCCATTCCCACAGATTTTTTCTTCTGTTATAAACCTCATCATCCTCACTCTTCCTTTTATAATTAACCCATCATCTACTTTCATGATCACTGGATTTCACCTGTAACATTTATATGGTTTATACAAACGCACCTGTAATATTACTGAATCTCCATATGTACAAAGATATACATACATGTACAGAATCACGCCAATGTCCGTGAGCATACACACATGCACATGCACACACACACAGATATACATATAAATATATATATATATATATATATATATATATATATATATATATATATATACAGTTAGATATATACATATGTGTGTATATATATATATATATATATATATATATATTTATATATATAGCTTAAATGACTGAAAATCAAAAGACCAAATCAGGAACACTGACAGAGCTGACATACTATGCAAATACTTCCATGGTATACCCCAAAGATGATGGCCTCCATTCAGTAAGAGTCTGATACAACCCCCATATCTGCAATACAGAAACACCAAGCATTTTTGCAGCCTGTATTAATAGCAGAATGAACGCTGTAATCCACACTGTTACTAAGTCAAAGAAAAATGTTATACACATGTAGGCCCAACTGCCTCATGAAAAAGATATGAAATCATCCCTGAAGATTAGCTCACTATTTCCTGGGTGCCAACCTGGTAAACTGGTTGGAGGAAAGTGATCCATGATTCAAATATAAAAGTTCAGGTAAATAAGTTCTCTGCGCTGGTGGCACCATCGTTTATTGAGTTGATTTCCTTTTTTTAAAGTCTTTCCATGACTGTTCCATGTCCTGAATCCTCTCAAAAGCAATCTGTGGTGCAGTAAAGAATATACTATTTTCTTTAGTAGATTCCTGGTCAGATAAAAAAGGGTGCATATATGTTAACAGTCTTTGGAAAAAGTTTTTGCTTTGAAGTAGACGATTTGGTGTGTTTTGATTCCGGTGATTTTATAGGTTGCTCTCTATTCTTCCATTCCACAGTTGGCTTGGTGGGTGAAAACAAAGAAGATCTGTGTCTCTTCTTCCGTAGGCATTATAGTTGTTGTTTTCCCAGTTTGCAGATGACCCTATAGAGCTTGTCCCTTGGCTGGCCTATTTAAGGAATTGCTCAGCTTCCATGGGTGCATGAAACTGATAGCGCTGTTAAGGTTGTCTCTGCATGGTCTTAGCTACAGTAAAAGCACTTTTCTTTTAGAATATAATGAAGCACTACAGTCTACAGACATATTCACTCAATACCCTGTCATCTTAAAAGAGTTACCTTTCTCCCATGCATATCTCAATGAAATCTCTGTCTCACTGAATTCTAAACATCTGAAGATAAAAATGTCTAGGCAGATTTGAATACACCCCTTGTTTCCCTTCTAGTCAACATCTGTGTACTCTTAATGAAATCGATGGAGTCATCCCCCTTACATTCTCAGGGAGACCTATTTACCTAATCTTATTTCTGTGAGCATGATTCTCAGGAAGTTGAGATTATTTTCTAACTTCTGAGACTGCACCTTAAGATCTTGTATATGGCTTCAGTGAGACTGATTGCTCACTGCTGCTGTGGTTACCTTAATTTGCTGCACATCAACCACTACAGTTAAGTTGTCCAGCAGTGATCATTTTTCCTTGAGTTCCTTCACTAACCCCGTCGTAGTTGTTGCCATGATTACAACTGTGAGTCCTTCCATATTTAGAGTTAATAATAAAATAGCTGAGTGGTGTGACTGCACTTTCTTCCTACAAAGATTATTCCAAGAAGATGTAGTAACACAAGGGAGGCATCTAGTTAAGATCCCCAGTGCTAAATACACACTGTATTACTTAACAGAGCCATCTGAGAGAGGAGCTAGTGGAATTTCCTCCCTCACCATGCACAGTCCTGTACATACTCTACCATCCATCCATCCATCCACCCATCCACAACCTTTTTTCCCATCTTTGCACATGGGATTGGGGTGTCACTTCAATAGCGGCAATCATCTAGTGCCAGGGTTCACACCAAATGTCAAGGGTGGTTGAGGGTGAAGGAGTATATGAAAAGAAGCGAAGTGTGTGAGTTCCTGTGCACATAGTAGGAGGAGGAGGAGGATATGGAGGGAGTTGAGCAGGTATGAGGCTGAAAATGAGGGATGTGCTAATCTGGTGCTGAACATCTGCAGAGCCATGAGTTGCATAAATAAGACTTTAGCTGTAGTATGAATGACTTTAGTTAACAGTCCTGTCTTACTGTTAGGGGATGGAGTTCCAGGTGTTTGATACTTGATAGGATTAGAAGGAGCTGCCTGCACAGTTATTAGGTTTTGATTTACGTAGAAAGCCTTTATCAGAAGAGTGCAGGCTTCTGAGTAGGTTGTATGGTTGTTCAAGACTGTCTAAAGAAAGACAGTCATTTGCTTGTTTCTTAGATTGTGGATAATAGGGAGTAGGGAGTATGTAGGATGATGATGTACAATCATTTGGGTTGTTGCATGCTGACACTGAATCAAGTGGTGGCTCAATGTCAAAATATCATGCTCATAACTCCAAGGCCAATGGTTCAGTCCTGACTTCTGGTCACTCTCTGCAATAAGTCTGCATGTTATCCCCATGTACACATTGGCTTTTTCTGGGTACTCCATTTTGTCAGGACCCATGGATAAGGCACTGGCCTCCTAAGCCAGGGATTATGGGTTTGAGTCCTATTTGGGGTGATACAATCTTGATACAAGTTTATTAGACTGTCGATAACTGGGAGTTGGGGGTATGTAAGATGGTGATGGGACAGTCATTTGGTTTGTGTATTAGATTGTGGTTAATGTAGAATTGGGCGTATGTAAGATGGTGATGGACACCTTTGGTTTGTTTATTAGATTGTGGATAACAGAAAGTTGGGAGTATGTAAGATGATGATGGACAGTCATTTGGTTTGTTTATTAGACAGTGGATAATAGGGAGGATTTGGTTTGCATATTAGATTGTGGATAACAGGGAGTTGGGAGTATGCAAGGCAGTGATGGATAAGAATTTGGTTTGTTTATTAGATTGTGGATAACAGGGAGTTGGGAGTATGTAAGATGGTAATGGACAGTCATTCAGTTTGTTTATTACATTGTGGATAACAGTGAGTCGAGAATATGTAAGGTGGTGATGGACAGTCATTTGGTTTGTTTATTACACTGTGTATAACAGGGAGGTGGGAGTATGTAAGATGGTGATAGACAGTCATTTGGTTTGTTTATTAGATTGTGGATAACAGGGAGTTGGAAGTATGTAAGATGGTAATGGACAGCCATTCAATTTGTTTATTACATTGTGGATAACAGTCAGTCGAGAGTATGTAAGGTGGTGATGGACAGTCATTTGGTTTGTTTATTACACTGTGTATAGCAGGGAGTTGGAAGTATGTAAGATGGTGATGGACAGTCATTTGGTTTGTTTATTAGACTGTGGGTAACAGGGAGTTGGGAGTATGTAAGATGATGGTGGACTGTCATTTGGTTTGTTTTTAGACTGTGGATAAGAGGTATTTGCTGTTATGTAAGATGGTGATGGACTGTCATTTGTTTTGTTTATTATATTGTGGATAACTGAGAGTTGGGAGTATGTAAGATGGTAATGGGCAGTCATTTCGTTTGTTTATTAAATTCCAGATAACAAGGAGTTGGGAGTAAGGTGGTTATGGAAAGTCATTTTGTTTGTTTATTAGACTGTTGATAATACATAGTAGGGAGTATATAAGATAGTGATGGGCAGTCATTTGGTTTGTGTATTAGATTGTAGATAATACAGAGTTGTGGGTATGTAAAATGGTGATGGATAGTCATTTGATTTGTTTATTAGACTGTGGATAATAGGGAGTTGACAGTATATAAGACAGTGATGGACAGTCATTTTGTTTGTTTATTAGATTGTGGATAATGTGGAGTTGGGAGTATGAAAGGTGATGATGGGCAGTCATTTGGTTTATTTATTAGATTGCGGATAACAAGGAGGTGGGAGTATGTAAGGTGGTTATGGAAAGTCATTTGGTTTGTTTATTGGATTCTGGATAACAAGGATTTGGGAATATGAAAGACGGTGATAGACAGTCATTTGCTTTGATTAATAGATTATAGATAACAGGGAGTTGGGTATGTACGATGGTGATGATAGTCATTTTGTTTGTTTATTAGATTGTGGATAATAGGGAATTGGGAGTATGCATGATGATGATGGACAGTTATTTGGTTTGTTTATTAGATTGTGGATAACAGGGAGTTGGGAGTATGTAAGATGATGATAGACAGTCCTTTGGAGACCTTCCTTTGATTTGTTTCTTAGATACTGGATAATACAGAGTTGGGAGTATGTAAGATGGTGATGGACTGTCATTTGGTTTGTCTATTAGATTGTGGATAACTGGGAGTTGGGAGCATTTAACACAGTGATGGACAGTCATTAGCTTTCTTTATTAGATTGTGGAATACAGAGAGTTAGGTGCATGTAAGATGGTGATTGACAGTCATTTGGTTTGTTTATTAGATTGTGGATAATACAGAGTTGGAAGTATGTAAGTTGGTGAAGGACAGTCATTTGGTTTGTTTATTAGATTGTGGATAATATGGAGTAGGGATTATGCAAGATGGTGATGGACAGTCATTTGATTTGTTTATTAGATTGTGGCTAACAGGGAATTGGGAGTATGTAAGATGGTGATGGACAGTCATTTGGTTTGCTTATTAGACTGTGGGTAACAGGGAGTTGGGCATATGTAAGATGGTGATGGACAGTCATTTGGTTTCCTTATTAGACTGTGAGTAACAGGGAGTTGGGAGTATGTAAGATGGTGATGGACAGTCATTTGGTTTGCTTATTAGACTGTGGGTAACAGGGAGTTGGGAGTATGTAAGATGATGATGATGATGGACTGTCATTTTGTTTGTTTATTCGATTTTAGATGGCATGTTGGGAGGACGTAAGCTGGTGATGGACAGTCATTTGGTTTGTTTATTAGATTGTGGATAACAGGGAGTATGTAAGATGATGATGGACTGTCATTTGGTTTGTTTTTAGACTGTGGATAAGAGGTATTTGCGTTTATGTAAGATGGTGATGGGCTGTCGTTAGGTTTGTTTATTCGGCTGTGGATAATGCAGAGTTGGAAGTATGTAAGAGGTGATGGACAGTCATTTGGTTTGTGTATTAGATTACAGATAATAAAGAGTTGTAGGTATGCGAGATGGTGATGGATAATCATTTGGTTTGTTTATTAGATTGTGGACAACAGGGAGTTGGGAGTATTTAAGATGGTGATGGATAATCATTTCATTTGTTTATTAGATTGTGGATAACTGGGAGTTGGGAGTATGTAGCACGGTGATGGACAGTCAATTGGTTTGTTTATTAGATTGTGGATAATGGGGAGTTGGGAGTATGTAAGATGGTAATGGGCAGTCATTTCATTTGTTTATTAAATTTCAGATAACAAGGAGTTGGGAGTATGTAAGGTGGTTATGGAAAGTCATTTTGTTTGTTTATTAGATACGTAGTAGGGAGTATATAAGATAGTGATGGGCATTCATTTGATTTGTGTATTAGATTGTGGATAATACAGAGTTGTGGATATGTGAAATGGTGATGGATAGTCATTTCATTTGTTTATTAGATTGTGGATAACAGGGAGGTGACAGTATATAAGATGGTGATGGACAGTCATTTGGTTTGTTTATTAGATGGTGGATAACAGGGAGTTGGGAGTATGTAAGATGGTAATGGACAGTCATTCTGTTTGTTTATTACTTTGTGGGTAACAGTGAGTAGAGAGTATGTAAGGTGGCGATGGACAGTCGTTTGGTTTGTTTATTACACTGTGTATAACAGGGAGTTGGAAGTATGTAAGATGGTGATGGACAGTCATTTGGTTTGCTTATTAGACTGTGGGTAAAAGGGAGTTGGGAGTATGTAAGAGGATGATGGACTGTCATTTGGTTTGTTTATTAGATTGTGGATAACAGGAAGTTGGGAGTATGTAAGATGATGATGGACTGGCCTTTGGTTTGTTTTTAGACTGTGGATAAGAGGTATTTGCGGTTATGTAAGATGGTGATGGACTGTTGTTTGTTTTGTTTATTAGATTGTGGATAACTGGGAGTTGGGAGTATGTAAGATAGTAATGGGCAGTCATTTCGTTTGTTTATTAAATTCTAGATAACAAGGAGTTGGGAGTATGTAAGGTGGTTATGAAAAGTCATTTTGTTTGTTTATTAGCCTGTGGATAATACATAGTAGGGAGTATATAAGATAGTGATGGGCAGTCATTTGGTTTGTGTATTAGATTGTAGATAATACAGAGTTGTGGGTATGTAAAATGGTGATGGATAGTCATTTGATTTGTTTATTAGACTGTGGATAATAGGGAGTTGACAGTATATAAGACAGTGATGGACAGTCATTTTGTTTGTTTATTAGATTGTGGATAATGTGGAGTTGGAAGTATGAAAGGTGGTGATGGGCAGTCATTTGGTTTGTTTATTAGATTGTGGATAACAAGGAGTTGGGAGTATGTAAGGTGGTTATGGAAAGTCATTTGGTTTATTTATTAGATTCTGGATAACAAGGATTTGGGAATATGAAAGATGGTGATAGACAGTCATTTGGTTTGTTTAATAGATTATAGATAACAGGGAGTTGGGTATGTACGATGGTGATGATAGTCATTTGGTTTGTTTATTAGATTGTGGATAATAGGGAATTGGGAGTATGCATGATGATGATGGACAGTTATTTGGTTTGTTTATTAGATTGTGGATAACAAGGAGTTGGGAGTATGTAAGGTGGTTATGGAAAGTCATTTTGTTTGTTTATTAGACTGTGGATAATACATAGTAGGGAGTATATAAGATAGTGATCGGCAGTCATTTGATTTGTGTATTAGATTGTGGATAATACAGAGTTATGGATATGTGAAATGGTGATGGATAGTCATTTGATTTGTTTATTAGATTGTGGATAACAGGGAGTTGACAGTATATAAGACGGTGATGGACAGTAATTTTGTTTGTGTATTAGACTGTGGATAATGCGGAGTTGGGAGTTTGTAAGATGGTGATGGGCAGTCATTTGGTTTGTTTATTAGATTGTGGATAACAAGGATTTGGGAATATGAAAGATGGTGATAGACAGTCATTTGGTTTGTTTAATAGCTTGTGGATAACAGGGAGTTGGGGTATGTAAGGTGGTGAAGATAGTCATTTGGTTTGTTTCTTACATACTGGATAATATAGAGTTGGGAGTATGTAAGATGGTGATGGACTGTCATTTGGTTTGTCTATTAGATTGTGGATAACAGGATTTGGGAGTATGTAAAATGGTGATAGACAGTCATTTGTTTTGTTTCTTACATACTGGGTAATACAGAGTTGGGAGTATGTAAGATGGTGATGGACTATCATTTGCTTTGTCTATTAGATTGTGGATAACAGGGAGTTGGGAGCATTTAACACAGTGATGTACAGTCATTAGCATTCTTTATTAGACTGTGGACAACAGAGAGTTAGGTGCATGTAAGAGGGTGATTGACAGTCATTTGGTTTGTTTATTAGATTGTGGATAATATGGAGCTGGAAGTATGTAAGTTGGTGATGGACAGTCATTTGATTTGTTTATTAGATTGTGGATAATATGGAGTAGGAATTATGCAAGATGATGATGGACAGTCATTTGGTTTGTTTATTAGATTGTGGATAACAGGGAATTGGGAGTATGTAAGATGGTGATGGACACTCGTTTGGTTTGCTTATTAGATTGCGGGTAACAGGGAGATGGAAGTATGTAAGATGGTGATGGACAGTCATTTGGTTTGCTTATTAGACTGTGGGTAACAGGGAGTTGGGAGTATGTAAGATAGTGATGGACAGTCATTTGGTTTGCTTATTAGACTGTGGGTAACAGAGTAACAGGGAGTTGGGAGTATGTAAGATGATGATGATGGACTGTCATTTGGTTTGTTTATTTGATTGTAGATAGCACGTTGGGAGGACGTAAGCTGTTGATGGATAGTCATTTGGTTTGTTTATTAGATTGTGGATAACAGGGAGTATGTAAGATGATGATGGACTGTCATTTGGTTTGTTTTTTAGACTGTGGATAAGAGGTATTTGCGATTATGTAAGATGGTGATGGGCTGTCGTTAGATTTGTTTATTCGGCTGTGGATAATGCAGAGTTGGAAGTATGTAAGAGGTGATGGACAGTCATTTGGTTTGTGTATTTGATTACAGATAATAAAGAGTTGTAGGTTTGCGAGATGGTGATGGATAGTCATCTGGTTTGTTTATTAGATTGTGGATAACAGGGAGTTGGGAGTATTTAAGATGGTGATGGACAGTCATTTAATTTGTTTATTAGATTGTGGATAACTGGGAGTTGGGAGTATGTAGCACGGTGATGGACAGTCAATTGGTTTGTTTATTAGATTGTGGATAACACGGAGTCGAGAGTATGTAAGGTGGTGATGGACAGTCATTTGGTTTGTTTATTACACTGTGTATATCAGGGAGTTGGAAGTATGTAAGATGCTGATGGACAGTCATTTGGTTTGCTTATTAGACTGTGGGTAACAGGGAGTTGGGAGTATGTAAGATGATGGTGGGCTCTCATTTGGTTTGTTTTTAGACTGTGGATAAGAGGTATTTGCGGTTATGTAAGATGGTGATGGACTGTTGTTTGTTTTGTTTATTATATTGTGGATAACTGGCAGTTGGGAGTATGTAAGATGGTAATGGGCAGTCATTTCATTTGTTTATTAAATTCCAGATAACAAGGAGTTGGGAGTATGTAAGGTGGTTATGGAAAGTCATTTTGTTTATTTATTAGACGGTTGATAATACGTAGTAGGGAGTATATAAGATAGTGATGGGCAGTCATTTGGTTTGTGTATTAGATTGTGGATAATACAGAGTTGTGTGTATGTGAAATGGTGATGGATAGTCATTTGATTTGTTTATTAGATTGTGGATAATAGGGAGTTGACAGTATATAAGACAGTGATGGACGGTCATTTTGTTTGTTTATTAGATTGTGGATAATGTGGAGTTGGGAGTATGAAAGGTGGTGATGGGCAGTCATTTGGTTTGTTTATTAGATCGTGGATAACAAGGAGTTGGGAGTATGTAAGGTGGTTATGGAAAGTCATTTGGTTTGTTTATTAGAGTCTGGATAACAAGGATTTGGGAATATGAAAGATGGTGATAGACAGTCATTTGGTTTGTTTAATATATTGTAGATAAGAGGGAGTTGGGTATGTAAGATGGTGATGATAGCCATTTAGTTTGTTTATTAGATTGTGGATAATAGGGAGTTGGGTATGTGAGATGGTGATGATAGTCATTTGGTTTGTTTATTAGACTATGGGTAAAAGGGAGTTGGGAGTATGCATGATGATGATGGACAGTTATTTGGTTTGTTTATTAGATTGTGGATAACAGGGAGTTGGGAGTATGAAAAATGGTGATAGTCCTTTGGAGACAGTCCTTTGGTTTGTTTCTTAGATGCTGGATAATACAGTGTTGGGAATATGTAAGATGGTGATGGACTGCCATTTGGTTTGTCTATTATATTGTGGATAACAGGAGTTGGGAGTATGTAAGATGGTGATAGACAAGTCATTTGGTTTGTTTCTTAGATACTCTTTAATACAGAGTTGGGGTATGTAAGATGTTGACGGACTGTCATTTGGTTTATCTATTAGATTGTGGATAACAGGGAGTTGGGAGCATTTAACACAGTGATGGACAGTCATTAGCTTTCTTTATTAGATTGTAGAATACAGAGAGTTAGGTGCATGTAAGATGGTGATTGGCAGTCATTTGGTTTGTTTATTAGATTGTGGATAATACGGAGTTGGAAGTATGTAAGTTGGTGATGAACAGTCATTTGGTTTGTTTATTAGATTTTAGATAATAGGGAGTAGGGATTATGCAAGATGGTGATGGACAGTCATTTGGTTTGTTTATTAGATTGTGGCTAACAGGGAATTGGGAATATGTAAGATGGTGATGGACAATTATTTGGTTTGCTTATTAGACTGTGGGAAACCGGGAGTTGGGAGTATGTAGATGGTGATGGAGAGTCATTTGGTTTGCTTATTATACTGTGAGCAACAGGGAGTTGGGAGTATGTAAGATGGTGATGATGGACTGTCATTTGGTTTGTTTATTCGTTTGTAGATAGCACGTTGGGAGTACATAAACTGATGATAGACAGTCATTTGGTTTGTTTATTAGATTGTGGATAACAGGGAGTTAGGAGTATGTAAGATGATGATGGACTGTGATTTGGTTTGTTTTTAGAATGTGGATAAGAGGTATTTGTGGTTATGTAAGATGGTGATGGGCTCTCGTTTGGTTTGTTTATTCGGCTGTGGATAATGCAGAGTTGGAAGTATGTAAGAGGTGATGGACAATCATTTGGTGTGTGCATTAGATTACGGATAATAAAGAGTTGTAGGTATGAGAGATGGTGATGGATAGTCATTTGGTTTGTTTATTAGATTGTGGATAACAGGGAGTTGGGAGTATTTAAGATGGTGATGGACAGTCATTTCATTTGTTTATTAGATTGTGGATAACTGGGAGTTGGGGGTATGTAAGATGGTAATGGACATTCATTTCATTTGTTTATTAAATTCTAGATAACAAGGAGTTGGGAGTATGTAAGATAGTAATGGGCAGTCATTTTGTTTGTTTATTAAATTCTAGATAACAAGGAGTTGGGAGTATGTAAGGTGGTTATGAAAAGTCATTTCATTTGTTTATTAGACTGTGGATAATATGTAGTAGGGAGTATATAAGATAGTGATGGGCAGTCATTTGATTTGTGTATTAGATTGTGGATAATACAGAGTTGTGGATATGTGAAATGGTGATAGATAGTCATTTGATTTGTTTATTAGATTGTGGATAACAGGGAGTTGACAGTATATAAGACGGTGATGGACAGTCATTTTGTTTGTGTATTAGATTGTGGATAATGCGGAGTTGGGAGTTTGTAAGATGGTGATGGGCAGTCATTTGGTTTGTTTACTAGATTGTGGATAACAAGGAGTTGGGAGTATGTAAGGTGGTTATGGAAAGTCATTTGGTTTATTTATTAGATTCTGGATAACAAGGATTTGGGAATATGAAAGATGGTGATGGACAGTCATTTGGTTTGTTTACTAGACTGTGGATAACAGGGAGTTGGGGTATGTAAGGTGGTGATGATAGTTATTTGTTTTGTTTCTTAGATACTGGATAATACAGAGTTGGAAGTATGTAAGATGGTGATGGACTGTCATTTGGTTTGTCTATTAGATTGTGGATGACAGGGAGTTGGGAGCATTTAACACAGTGATGGACAGTCATTAGCTTTCTTTATTAGATTGTGGAATACAGAGAGTTAGGTGCATGTAAGATGATGATTGACAGTCATTTGGTTTGTTTATTAGATTGTGGATAATAGAGAGTAGGGATTATGCAAGATCGTGATGGACAGTCATTTGGATTATTTATTAGATTGTGGCTAATGGGAAGTTTTGAGTATGTAAGATGGTGATGGACAGTCATTTGGTTTGTTTATTCAATTGCAGATAGCATGTTGGGAGTATGTAAGCTGGTGATGGACATTTATTTGGTTTGCTTACTAAGTTATGGATAATGCGGAGTTGAGAGTATTTAGGATGGTTGTGGACAGTCATTTTGTTTGGTTATTATATTGTGGATAACAGCAAGTTGGGGATATGTAAGGTGGTGATAGATAGTCATTTGGTTTGTTTATTAGATTGTGGATGATGTGGAGTTGAGAGTATGTAAGATGGTGGTGGACAACCATTTGATTTGTTTATTAGATTGTAGATAAAAGGGAGGTCAGAGTATATAATATGGTGATGGAAGGTCATTTGGTTTGTTTATTATATTGTGTATAACAGGGAGGTGGGAGTATGTAAGATGGTGATGGACAGTTATTTGGTTTATTTATTAGATTGTGGATAGTGCAGAGTTGAGAGTATGTAAGATGGTTGTTGACAGTCATTTTGTTCGGTTATTATATTGTTGATAACAGTGAGTTGGGGGTATGTAAGGTGGTGATGGATAGTCATTTGGTTTGTTTATTAGATTAAGGATAACAGGAAGTTGGGGTATGTAAGATGGTGATGGGGACAGTCATTTGGTTTGTGTATTAGACTGCAGATAATGCAAAATTGGGGGTATGTAAGATAGTGATGGACAGTCTTTGGTTTGTTTATTAGAGTGTGGATAACAGAAATTTGGGAGTATGCAAAATGGCGATGGACAGTCATTTAGGTTTTTTATTAGACTGTGGATAATAGGGAGTAGGGAGTATGTAAGATGGTGATGGACAGATATTTGTTTTGAATATTAGCTTGTGGATAACAGGGAGTAGGGAGTATGCAAAGTAGTGCTGGACAGACATTTGGTTTGTTTATTAAATTGTGTATAACAGGGAGTTGGGAGTATGTAAGATGGTGATGGACAGTCATTTGGTTTGTTTTTTAGATTGTGGATAATAGGAAGTTGGGAGTATGAAAGATGGTGATGGACTATCATTTGACTTGTTTATTATATTGTGGATAATGTGGAGTTGGAAGTATATCAGATGGTAATGGACAGCCATTTGGTTTGCTTACTAGATTGTAGATAATAGGGAGGTGGCGGTTGTAAGATGGTGATGGACTGGCATTTGGTTTGTTTTTTAGATTTTGGAGAATAGGCAGTTGGGAATATGTAAGATGGTGATTGGCAGTTGTTTGGTGTATTTATTAGATTGGAGAAAAGTGGGGATTAGGATTATGTAAGATGGTGATGGGCAGTCATTTGGTTTGTTTACTAGATTAAGTATAATAGGGAGTTGGGAGTATGTAAGCTGGTGATGGACAGTCATTTGTTTTTTTATTACGTTGTGGAAATGGGGAGTTGAAAGTGTATAAGATGATGATGAACAGTCATTTGGTTTGTTTATTAGATTGTGGATAACAGTGAGTGGGAGGTTATACGTTGGTGATGGACTTTCCTTTGGTTTGTTTATTAGATTGTTTATAACAGGGAGTTGGGTGTATGTATGATGGTGATGGACAATCATTTGGTCTGTTTATTAGATTGTGGATGTTCGGGACTGAAGAGAAATAATTTTGCTTTGTTAGGATTTGGGAATAGCTGGGAGGTACTTATCCTGTTTTCTATACAAGTGAAGGATTCCTGGGTCAGTTTTTGTAGGGGAATCAGGGTTGTTTCCTGAACAGATGAGGGTAGTATTGTGTGCGTACTGTATCTAATTATCATTTTAATGGCGAAGTCAAAGTCATTAACAAAGTTGTTGAACAGGATATTTCCCAGTATGGATCCTTGTGGGACTCCAACTGCAACAGGAAGAAAAGATGAGATGTTGGTGAGTCATTTTACTGCCTGGAATCTGTTAGAGAGGTAACTAGAAAACTATTTTTTGTAAGAATATAGGATGAGACAGTTTTAAAGCTTTGTATAGCTCAAGAAAGAAAACAGATATAATTTTACCATCAGTTCTGTTTGTCTTAATAGCATTAGTGAAGTTAAGAAACATGGTTGGGGTACTTTCATGGGTGCAGAAACATTGCTGTTAAGGAGAGACAAGTGCATTCTGTGTTATATAGTGTAGGAGTTGTGTCTGACTGCATTTCACATCTATTTTTGATAGAGGGAGAGGATGGTGATAAGTCTATAATTGGTGAGTTCCATAGAATGACCACCTTTGTAGATGATGTAACAATCTTTGCACATGAAAGGTGCAAAGATTCATTTTTAGTGCTGTTTATTTGAATGGCCTCTGTTGCCTCATTAGATACTTGCCAGGAGGATTGTCTGATGTTAGGGTGGTGGGTTTTAGTTTAAGTGGAGGTTTTTTGATGACAGCACCAGGGACTGGATAGAGGCAAAGCATGGGGAGTTATTTGAGTTTGCAATGTGTTCCTGGCATTGTTTTATGTAGAGCTGCTGAGTAAGAAAAATACTAATTTAATAAATTTAGAGTTAAATGTCAGCTGAGTTATTAGATATGAGAGTATTTGAAGGCTGTGTTGAATGGCTAGGATTTAGAAGCTGATTTATGGAATACCAGAATAATTTGAGTTTCTGATAATTTTTGTTTTGGAGGTTAGTTTTGTATATTTTTGTCTAATTTAGTATGATATTTGACTGTGTTTCTAAACTCTGAATTTTTGATAGTTTCACTGAGTTTTGTTTTTGGCCCAAGTTTTCCTACCAGCATCTCTAAGTTGTATGACGTTTTGTGGTTCTAAATAGCTATGTGACATGATTTAACTTAACTCATGTTTTCTAAGTCAGCATTATTGAATAGTAGGTGCTTTAGTTTAGATCAGTTAATGGGAATGTGACTTTGAGGTTATGAGTTACATTAAAGTGGTGTAATTTCTGGATTTTTGTTTTCTTTCTCATGGTGAATATAGGGAGATGGTCACTTACAGAGTCTGAAAGGGTCCCAGACTTAAAGATTTTAAATGGCATAGAAGTGAGAATCCAGTCTATTGTAGGACCCTTGTTATTTGTGTAGAAGCAAGTAGGACTGGTGATCATTTGTGTTAGTCCATACAGATTTATGGTATGTGTGATGGTGTTAGTGGGGAGAGAGACAGACAGTCAATGCTGGAGTGACCTAATAATATTTTTTGTGGGGAATGTTGGATATTGCAATTATGTACACGGATTTGCAATGATTTCATTTGAGAGCAGATATGAGGATTTCAAGTTTGTCAACTTTGGGGGGGCTGTTAGAGGTGATAGGGTGAGCTGTAGAGTGTTCTTATAGAGTATTGCAACTCCACCAGCTCTGTTATGTTTTCTATCTGCCCTGAGTATATTATAATCCAGTTGGAGCATCTTGTTATCTTTTGTTTCATTTTTTATCCATATCTTTGTTCTGTTGTTATTATTACAATGTCAGTTGAATGTAATGCAAGTCATGCATGGGATTCTAGTAGCTTGTTATAGATGCTTCTAATGTTAATATGGATGCTAAGCAGAGGAGAGGAGTTTGTGGAGTATTGTATGAGAAACATGGAATCACTAGAGGTTGTAGGGTGGGATGAGTGAGGGGCAATGATTGGGCAAGGTGTATGTCACCACTGCATTTTAAGCTTTGGTAGATGCAGTGATAGATTGTCTGCCATTTTAATTTTTTTTTTTTTTTTTTTTTTGGCAGAGTTCGTTGGTTATGGGGTTTTGAAGGTTTATATTACACTTAATGAAGTCTGCAGTTTTGAGAGGGAAAATGTGGGAGCTATCTCTGGTGGGGTCAGGTGGAAGTTTATTGGCTTTGTTAGTAAGGTACAGGAAGAAGGGACTAAAAAGTGTGATAGAATGCATGAGTGACAGGAAGCTAGATGGATGAGGATTAGGAGGAAGGAGAGAGTGGATACTTGTGAATAGATCATGACTGGAGAGAGAGAGTAGATGGGGTGGGTGTGTTTGTTTATGTGAAGATTGGGTTTAAATGAGTTTGTATTAGTCTTGTAGAATGTGGTGGTGGTACAGGCTTGAAAATATCTATGTAAACTATGTAGGAGCCACTTATGTGTTTATTGTATGAATTTAGAGTGGGACATACCTCTCAATAGTCAATACTTTTACTAAATGTCCAGATTTTTGCCCCATGGTTTTGGTCTGCTCCTCATAAACGTTTTGGTTTCTAGCAAATCACGGAGGAATTAAGCCACTAAATAATGACATGCATTTGAGTTTCAGACTTCATATTCTTCAGAAAATGCATAATAACAGAAATCCTGTTATTTTAGTAACTTTATAAATTTAGAAGAACAATATTTAAAATCTATGCCTTTTTTGGACCTTTGTTCCCCGCATTATTTTAGGCTTTCTTGTGCTAAGAGGTTGAGATGCATTTGGAGTGGACTCAGTATGGCTGAGTTATGAAATTATAGTAGTGGACTGGCAGACCTGTTTAGCAGTATGAGGACATGGTCTGATGGGATTTTGTGTGTCCTGAGTGAAGTGGAAAACTGAATAGAGCATCTGAGCTAAGGCCAGGTGTTTGTTTGCATATGTTGTATGACTTTAAAATGATGGTCACATAAAAGTGTTTCAGAGTATGGTACAGAAAGGTTAAATCTGAGGATCTAGAAGGTGGCTGGGTAATTAGGGGAGGTAGGGGAGCAAAATAGCTGCACCCCAAGCTTATATGGTCAATAAATTTGTAGTTGTTCAGTAGACCTGTGAGGTTTGCCCTCCCTGAAAAGGATTAGCAGGGAAGAGTAACAAAGTTTGCATATTTATTCAATTATGTTTGCGTTTCAGCTAAAGACAACTTAACTTAAACAGATATACCAGGGAAATTAATAATAACACCGAAGAATGTTCAGTTTAAATAAAAATCCATTTGGGACATAAATAGTGCAGGAGAAGATTAACTACTCCCTGCAGATGGAAACAAAAGTATAAGAACCTCAGGGAAACAAGAGTTTTTGGCCCCAATTGGAATTTATTAACATACTGTTTTTGTTAGCAAAAGCCACAATAACAACAGTGCCAAAATACTAGACTGTAGCTATGGGTGTACTGAGCAGTCCTTTTTAAGAATGCAGAAACTAAGAGAATACACACAAGAAGGGGATAGGTAACACTTTCCACATTACCTGCCTTATTTCAGCAGATAGTTGTGTAAGGCCTTGTAACTTCACTTGTCTGGGAGGGAAAATGGTAACTGAAGATATGTAGATACAACCTGTTTGACACTGTCTTACAGAGCCTACAATTAAGAAATAGAAGGAGAGATCTTATCAGGCAATAAAGAAAGATGGGGAACAAGCTGAATAAAGAGAAATAAAAAAAGAATGAGGATAAGAGAAGTAGAAACAGCAAACAGTGCAAATGCAAAAATAAAAATATATGTATATATATATATATATATATATATATATATATATATATATATATATATATATACACATATATATATATATATATATATACACACACACACACACAAGCAACATTAGAGCAAAGGACAAATAGTTATTAACAAAATTACACTAAATTTGTTAATCTAGGATATCCTGCTGTAGTGAAATTAATTACTGTTTATCACTTAGTGTTCATATACTCATATTAATGTTTATATTTTTATAAATGAGTGGCCTACATGTTATTGAGGGGTAAGGTATGAAATGCCATGATGGGAGACAGGTAAATTCATTGTCAATGTCCATTTATATTACACTATCCTAGAGATATTGCTAGTTGTTTGTTTAGGAATTATGACAATAAGCAATATTTGCATATGCTATGACAAAGTTGCTAAGTTTGCAGTAAATACTCCTTTCAGAACCCACTCCTGTATAGCACTAAAAAGCCTAAACTGATTAGAACTACCTCATCAACTACCAAACACGGCTTTTTAATGCCTATAAAATTATCTAGCATACATCTGCTTGTACGGCACTAAATACCATTCTACATAAACTAAATACCATTCTACATAATTATGTTCAGAGTCGGTCATTATGATCCAATGACCAAAAATTCCCCTTTATCCACATATTTATTAAATCTGCTGGGCACTGTCTGTACTTGTACCATGTTACCCATATGCATAACATGTTACTATGGCCTAGAACCCCTTACCTGTATCTGTCAGGTCTATACCCCCCTACCCCATCCTTCAAAACCATTCTGAAAGACTTCCTAGCTAAAACCTGACCCCGTTCTTGCATAGCACCAGGATAAACTATATCCCTAAATGTCAACAAGTACCTATTCATACCTTGCACTTCCTTACTCTCCCTTCTTCATTCACTTCCTTACTTCTAGCAATTTCTCCACCCTGGTTTTCTCTCTAAATATACCATAATCCTGATTGTCTTTCCATTTCCTGTTTGTATTATACTAACTTATTTTATTTTTTTACATAAACAGGCTAACATTGATCTAAATATTAACTTGTACCTATTCTTCACCAATGTTTTCATGTTATGTGCATTTTGGTAGATATTTTTGTATCATTTATGAAGATTGTAAAATTATTACTCTTATGTTTTGTAATGCTTTGGAGCTTTTCTACCCAGGCGTCCAATGAAAATAGGCTCCTATCCAGTTGGACTTTCCCAGTAATCAAATGCCTATAAATAAATAAATAAAGAAATACAAAAATGTTCTTAATACTTTAAAAAACAAGTGACTTACAAATGATTGCATTGCCATCAGGTGAAACCTTAGATGTTATTGAAGAAAACTACCTTTGATATTTGCACTGTAAGTTACACATCTTGAGAAATATTCAGTGTTATTTATACTGTTATACAATTAAACATATATATTTCATATTTCTGTTAATTTATTATTTATTTATTGACATTTGTTAACCCGGAAAGTCCACTGGGTCAGGAACCCATTTTCAGTGGAGACTCGGGGAGAAAACCTCCACAGATATGACATGAAAATGAACATACAGAGCAAATTTTAACAAAAATACATTTGTTTGTTTGTGTCTTTCGGCTTTTCCCGGTTAGGGGTTGCCACAGCGGAACTCCGGTCCGCTAATGATTGGCAGTAGATTTTTATGTGCTGGCTTGCCGGGCCTAACGCACAACCTTCAACGAAGGAACGCTCGTTCACGCATGTCGTCACACAGAAGATGCTCTAACTGAGAATCGAATGGGCAACGTCTAACTGTGAGGTGACAACGCTACCGCAGCACCACCAGTTAATTAATACAACAACATAAAATTGGAAGGTTGCTACAAGCATAGCAATGTAAAGCACACATAGTAATAATTAATTAAACACACACAATAATATATAAGCTACATGTGGTACATTCATGGTGTGAATAGGGGAAATGTGCAGATTGGTCGGCATGAGGACAGAGATATGGGAGTGAGGGATGGAGATATGAAAGGTAAAGAGGGAGGATGGAGGTACAAAGAGAAGAGGATAAGAGAGAGGATAAAAAAACTAAAGTTTATTTATGGTGGCCTGTCATTTTGAGTACAGGGAGTGGTTGTTGAGGAAGTGTTTCTTTAGAGATATTTTAAATGCATCTAATGAGTCTAGGAGGATGATTTCTGGGGAAGGACATTCCAAATCTTGGCTATGGCATAGGAGTAGAGGTTATGTCCAACTCTTTTATTAGGTTTTCTAATGGTTACAAGTTGCTTTTGGTAGAGCGTAGATTACAGAGTGGGGAGTAGGGTTGTAGTATGCCCTGAAGGGTAGGGCAGTTATTTGGTTTGTAAATGAGTTTGTGAGCTAGTGTTAGTTGGGTGTAATTGAGGTGTTGTTGGAACTCTAGCCAGTTAAGTTCCTTAAGAGCTAGACAGTGATGTGAACGATATGGTAAACCAGTTGCAAATTTGGCAATTTTGTGGGAGCATGCTCGGAGCTTGATTTTAAGAGATTGGTGGAGGATGGTAAATATGGGGGCTCCATAAAGGAGGGATGGGAGCAAAAGGCTATTGGCAAGTGCCTTTTTATTGGATTTATCCATATAAAGTTGGTGTCTATATAGTCTGCCAAGTTTAAAATGTGTTTTCTTATTGCATTAAGTATGTGTTGTTTGAAGGAGAGTTTGCAGTCTATGGTAATCCCTAGCAACTTAGCATGAGTTACTATTTCTATTTTTGTCTTGTCTTTGGAGTATATGGTGAAATCCTGTGAGATTGGCTTAGATGAGAATAGCATAAGCTTAGTTTTCTTTGTATTAAGCATAAGTTGTGCTTCAGTTAGCCAAGTTTCGACTGAGGTAAAGGCATTTTATGATAAGGTTTGTAGATGTTTAATATTGTTAGATGATGTGATGATGGAAGAGTCATCTGAATACAGGATAAGTGTGCTTTGCAGAGAGGTGTGTAATTTGTTTATAAAAATATTGAAGAGCAGAGGCCCTAAAATCAACCCTTGTGGGACTCCTGTTCTATTAACTAGGTATTCAGATATACTATCTTGCCAACTAACATTTTGCTGTCTGTCTGCTAAATAACTTGAAAACCATTTAAGGGTGGATTGAGAGCATCGATAGTTGATAGTTGTAGAAATAACGTGGGGTGAGACAGTGTCAAAAGCCTTTTATAGGTCCAGCAGGAGTGCTGAAGTTATTAGACCAGAGTCAAGGGCTTTGTTCACTGTGTCTGTTATCTCAATAAACATGCCATCAGTGATGGATTTTGTGCTGTCATGTGAAAACGTATGTCTAAGCTGTACACTTTCCAAGATATGATAATACGTTTGTGAAAATTTAGTAAAAAATGTAAGTCTGAGTTTGTGTGCATTATAATATTTTATAAAAAGACAGGTTATTGTTATTCAAAAATGAGCATGCTGATTGATCAGCCCACTCAGTGTGCCCATTGTAAAATGAACATATACCATTAGGAAAAAGAGTCTGGCTGCTAACGTATCATTCAGTGGCCAGACTTTTGATTTAGAATATGCTATGGAAGAACAGTGCAAAACAGAAAGAAAAATCAGGCACATTCCCAACCATAAAAAATAACAGAAATGTACCTGATTTTCCTTCTTTTTTTATTCTGTCCCTCTGTAAATCTTGGCAGATTCTTGTACCTCTCAACTGTCCAAATCTTCGAAGAATGTCCATAATGTTGCCTCATACCATTACTGTTTTCAATATGCAACAGCAATGGAGATTCTCTTTTTTCCATTGCTTGTCTTCAACAACAAAGAGTGGGAACTTAGCTCCCATACTCATGTGCAGTACATCAAAAATATGGACAAATGAGGAAACTACATGGAGGAACAGTATGCCACCATTATACAAAGATATTTAAGAAAGGTAAACAATGTATTTCTTAAATAATATCATTGTATAATAGCAATAATCTGCTCTTGGCTTCACACTCATGATCAAATCACACCAACTGTGAGTAAATCCTGATATACCCATACCCGGTTATAGCATTTATCAAAAGACTATGAATGCACTATTACCACTGTACCACTCTAAAGAATACTTATTACTGATAACTTTCTTATTTGTTCAGTTTTAATAGCTGTTATTGTTCACAGAATGTTTACATTTGTTTTTTTTATGCTTTTAAAGTGCTACTAAAGGTGTAACATTCCACATTTCATAGTGAGTGAGGTAAAGCAAAGCTTTCGAGTGGTTCACATTAAAAATATGTCTAAGAAATAAGTGTGACCAATCCTGTCAACTGGCCTGCTTTTTGCAGAGTGTTCAGATTTTTGCCTTATTTTTGCCTTATATTTTTGGTCTGTTTCTTATAAAATTCATGGCTTTCTGACAAATCACCGATGAATGAAATTACTAAAAATGACAAACATTTGAGTCTCGGGTTTCATACCCTTCAGAAAATGCATGCCAACACAAAGCCTGTTATTCTAGCAACTTAAGTTTATAAGAGCACTATTTAAGATTTGTCCCTATGTTTATGCCTTTGTATGCCCATTATTTTAGGCTTTGTCTGGATTTCTTGCACTAAGAGGTTAAGACATATGATTGTGATGATGTTCTCTCTTTTGTATGTTCTCTGCATTACCTTTTGAGAGCTTATTAGAAAGTAATGACAACAAAGAGTGAACATGGGGAGCATATATGCTATGTGTCAATAACTATGACAAAATCAGTTAACAAACTCTTGCCAAATGACAGGTTACAAAGATGGTAATCATTGTTGTACCACAGGGGTCAATAATGGACACCATCAATTTCACTATACATATAAGTGGCATTACAGAAAGGCTGGAGGATTAAGTATGCTATTATGCAAAGGCATGTGGATATTTAGCCACAGTGATACAGAGGGTACAGTGAAAAGGGTAAATCACAGAACCATAGAAAATACAAGACAACTTGGCCCTGTGGCAATTAATGCCTTGCCAGTAACCCCTTATACCTTATTGTCTCCTTTTGAAAATGAACTGCATGACTTGAGACATAATAAAAAGCATGATGGTACTGCACTGGAATGAAAACCACTTAATTCAGAAGCAAAGAAACTTCAGATGAGGAATCACCAGCCTGTGCTTTCATCTCTGTTTAATCATAAAACCTCTTCAGAATGTAGAGAACTCTTGACTTTCAGAGGCAAGAGCATTCAACATGTTTTGCAGTCTGGTGATTCCTTATTTCTGCTGTTTTTGCTTATGATATGAGAAATGTATAAAATATGGTAGCTTATACTCTCTTCAAAAAAGACAAACTAAATTGTCAGGGAAACAGTTATGAAAAAGAGAAGTATACAGCTGGAAAGGAAATAGTATCACCTGCGGTGGAAAATAACTTGGGGGATGATGTCCCTATCATGTAATCTATCACAAAACAGCAAAGAATATCAGTTGGACATAAGTATGTATAGAAGAGGGATCCCCAACAGAACAGTAGGCATTATGTCTTTTTGCTGATATTTTGCAGGACTCCATCTTGAATACTGTGTGCAATTTTAAATATGGCATCTCAACAAGCATTTAAACATGAATGAAGCATTTCAGATGGGAGCAGTAAAATGATGTTCAGACTTTGCCATCAAGCTGGACAGAGATTGGAAGCCCTGTAATTTTTGGTAATTTCAACATTTGAGTTGATGTGGAGTTAGTGATGTTAATAAAGGAGTGTGCGCTATGAGTGCATAAGGGTTTCTTCAGCTAATTTATCACTGCAACCCACTCTCTTGAGCTTGCTGTTGACTATTCTTTCAGGATATGACTGCTACTAAAATGGCAGTAGAAGCAGTTATCTGGTTTGATCACGTCTTGATTCAGTTCAGTGTCATACTGCTCTCTTTTTCTGCTGTTAATCTTGAGCTGATAGAATGTTGGAGATGAAATAAGTTCATAGGACATAGGTTCATAGGTGTGTAGTAGGCTAATGGCCCTGAAGCCTTTACAAACCTAGCCCATAGGATTACCCTGACATCGTTCCACCTGACCTTAGTTCCCAGTGCCTCTGTCGAGTAGAGCCATTGGAGTGAATTTTCTATTTCACATCCACTCATCAAGGTTTCTGTTGAAGAGGGCCAGTGAGGTGCTTTGTTTGACATGTATGGGAAGTCTATTAGGTTCATAGGTAGGTACTAGGCTATCTGCCTGAGGGCATTTATAAGCCTAGCCAGAGTGTGTTGGCTTTCGCTGCCCCATTGATTAATTAACTGATCCTTTGTCAAGCAGAGCCAATGAAGGGATCCCAGGGGTGTGTTTTCTGTTACCCATCCACTCGTCAAGGTTTCTCTTGAAGAGTGTTAGTGAGGTGCTCTGCCTAATGTAGTTTGGAATTTTGTTCCAAAGCATGAGGAGTCTCTATGACAGGAATCTATCCCTCCAGCATTTTCTATTTATTGTTGTGGCAAGGTTTAGCTCACTAGAGCATGTAACTCGCAGAGACTTGGATTTCTTTAGGTGAAGCATGTCCATCAATTCTGAGTTGGACATGGCTTTGTAATTCAGGCAGAGATCACCTCTCAGTTAGCAATATGCCACTGAGTACAGCAGAGTTTTTTTAGTTGGGCTGCATAGGACATATGTTTGAGGCCAGTAATCCTCTTGGTGAGGTATTTTTGTGGTCTTTCCAGCTGACGGAAGTGTCTTGTGAGGTACATCCCAAATGGGGAATTGTACTCTATGATGGGTCTGATGATTGACGAGTAGAGGGGCACTATAACCTCTTTATTTCTAGATGCGAACCCTTTAGTAATTAGATGGGCCACATAGAAGGATTTCCTAACTACTTTGACAATATGATTGTTAAAGGAGAGATTACTATCTACCTGGGTAGATCTCTTATTACCCCTTCCGTATTAAGGGGGCTGCCACCTATGTGGTAATTCGTGGGTGTTTTGTTTTTCCCAAACGGGATGACTATGCATTTTTTGGCATTTAGCTTGAGGCCATGACTTTGACACCAGGTGTCCTTCTCAGTAAGTCCCTTTTGGAGGATGTCCATGTCAGCTGGAGAGTCAATTATGGCTCCCAGTTTGCAGTCAATGGCAAATTTGGCTAGCCATAGTCCTCCTGAGTTTGCCTGTACTTCTAAGAAGTATATGCCAAACAGTAAGGGTCCCAGGACCGAGCCTTGCGGGACACCACTTGTGACTGGTTTAGAGTCGGACCTGGAGCCCGCTATTCTTACCATGTGAGTTCTGTCTGTAAGCCATTTGGCAACCCATCTCATGACATAGGGGTTTATGTTCAGGCTGGTGAGTTTTTCTGTAATACCCGAGTGGGGAATGGTGTTGAAAGCCTTGGCAAGGTCAAGGTAGGCTGTGTGAACCACCTTTCCCTTGTCTATGGCCTTGGTGACTGTCTCAAAGAAGTCAACCAGGTTTAGTAGGCATGATCTGCCCTTAATAAAGCTGAACTGGGTCAGATCAAGTGTTTGGAGGTTCCCAATGTCTTTGTTAATGAGTTCCATGATGATGCACTCCATAGCATTGCAGACCAGGCTAGTCAGGCTTATGGGGCAATAGTTACCAGGGTCAGTTGTGGCCCCTGCTTTGCGGAGAGGAATAACTATTGCTGTGTGCCATTCTATAGGCACATAACCTGTGGAGAGGCTGAGGTTGAACAGCATGTTTAGATGGGGGGTTAGTTCGTTCTGTAGTTCATGCAAGACGCAGCCTGGGACAACATCTGGCCCCATTGACGCTGTGTTTTTGGCTTTTGAAAGGGCTGTTTTCACCTGTGCGTCTGTGATTTCCGGGACACTACACTTTTCAGGTATTGTTGTGGGCCCTTTTGGGGGTGGGGGGTGAAGTTTGCACTGAATCTATCTGCCAGGATTTTGCCAATATCAGTAGGTTCATTATATTTTGTGCTATTTTGCACTAGTTCAGTTCATATCTGCGAGTTGCCACTTAGATTTTTAACATAGCTAAAGAAGGCTTTGTTGTTATCTTTTGAATCCTTGGCTATTTTTCTTTCAAAGTTAACCTTGGATGCTTTTATGAGGGACCTTAGTTTCTTACTGATACTGATCAGGGATGTCTTTCCTTCTTGGAATTTGCTTTTTTTCCTGAACTAGTTTTCTCCTTCTATTTTATAGCCTGTTTATGGCAAGCGTCCACCAAACTGGCTTCCTTCTCTTAGAGGAGTGAGTCTTGGTTTTGCTAGGGATGGCATGACCCATGCATCCTTGTAGGTGCTCATAAAGTGCATTTGTAAAGGTTTCTGCATCTTGGGCAGCATTATCCTTTAGCGTGGGGGCTGTGAAACTTACCACCTCTGTCTTAAGTAAGGTGAAGTTTGCTTTAGAAATTTTTTTTACCGTGGTTTCCTTAGTTGGGGGTGGTGGTGGTGGAGTGTGGATATCCAGAGTGATTAGTTTATGGTCTGATCTAACCAGTGACGGGTTGACATCCGGTGTGGAACACCTGTCACCCATGTTGGTGATGACCAGGTCCAATATTCCATAGCAAGCGCAGTCTCTGGGTTATGAACCACCCCCTCCAGCATGTTCTGTTGATTGCGGTAATGAGGTTGAGGTCACTGGAGCATGTGATGTGGAAGAATTGGGATTTCTTTCGATGTAGCATTTCTAACAGAGCTGGATTAGACATGGCTTTGTATGTCAAGCAGAGATCGCCTCTAAGTAGGCGGTATGAGACAGAGAATAGTTGGAGTTTTTTGAGTCTGTCCATATAAGACAAGTGTTTAAGGCCTAGGATTCTCTTTGTGAGGTACTTTTGCGGCCACTCCAGTTGTTGCAGGTGTCTAGTGAGGTACATGCCAAATGGGTCATTGTACTCGATGAGTGGCCTAATGAGGGAAGAGTACAGGGAGACAATGACCTCTTTCTTCCTGGATGCAAAACCCTTAGTAATGAGATGTGCCACATAGAAGGACTTACTAATCACAGTGGCAATGTGGTGGTCAAAAGAGAGGCTGCTGTCAACCTGTATTCCCAGATCTCTTATAACAACTTCTGTGTTCTGTGGACTGCCATCAATGTGGTAGTTCATGAGAACTGTTTTTTCCCAAAGGGGATGATGACACATTTTTTGGCATTGAGCTTAAGGCCATGGTTCTGACACCAGTCATTGGTCTCAGTGAAGCCTTTCTGTAGGATGTCAACATCACTTGGGGAGTTAGTAATAGCTCCCAACTTGCAATCGTCTGCAAACTTTGTCAGCCAGAGACCCTTTGTGTTGGTCTGGACTTCAGAAAAGTAGATACTAAATAGGAGAGGACCCAGGACCAAACCCTGTGGGCCTCCACTCATGACTGGTCGGCAGTCTGACTTGGAGTCCGCTACTTTCACACTGTGGGTTCTATCTCTGAGCCAGTTTGCAACCCACCTAATGATATAGGGGTTGATGCCTAGCTTAGTGAGTTTTTCTACAATTCCTGAATGAGGAATGGTATCAAACACCTTGGCCAGATCAGGGTAGGCTGTATGAACCGCCTTGCCTTCATCCACAGCTCTGGTGACTGACTCAAAGAAGTTGACCAAGTTGAACAGGCATGATCTACCCTTCACAAAACCAAACTGTGTGGAATTCAGAGTTTGGATATTCCCTATATCCTTGTTTATTAGGTCCATGATGATGCATTCCATAGCTTTGCAGATCAGACTCATCAGGCTAATGGGGCGATAGTCCCCAGGGTCTGTAGTCACTCCTCCTTTGTGGAGAGGGATGACTATAGCAGTGCAACATTCGATAGGGACAAAGCCTGAGGTAAGGTTGTGATTGAACAGGGCACATAGGTGAGGTGCCAGTTCACTCTGTAGTTCATGTAGAATACAGCCAAGGATATTGCCAAGTCCCATGGAAGCTGTATTCTTAGCCTTGGACAGTGCTGTTTTAACCATGGCAGCAGTAATACTGGGTGCCTGGCAATCTACTGGTATTGTGATAGGTCCTTTGGGGGGGAGCAGTAAAGTTGGTACTGAATCTCTCGGCCAGTATATTGGTAATATCTGTTGGCTCGGTATAGCAGGTACCATTGTGTAGTAGCTCAGAGAAAATCTGGGTATTGCCATGGAGATTCTTTGCATAACTATAGAAGGTCATTTTAAGTTTGGTGCACCACATCCTGCCCTTGTGGTATGCAGTGAAGGGAATCCTGATGAATCCTGATGAGATATTCTGCGATTGTAATATCCCCCACTGACTGCAGCTCTGGATTTACTGATTCCAGCAAATACATGTCCATTTCATTTCAGGAAATCTGAATTATGGGAAGCTTCTGAACTCTATTCCATGAGGCTGGAAAACATATTTCTGGTTATGGTGAGCTTTGCTGCAGCAACTTGACTGGGCCTGCTGTTTTGAGTTATGGATAGACTGTGTTGTCCAGCCTGTCTCAATACTTGTACAGCATTTACATCTGAACAAAAGGATTTTATTGGTTAGCTTATTTTCGTGATAAAGTTATTGATTTTAGGTTGACATGTCCTCCTCTTGACACCACTGGTGCTGCTTTAGTTGGCAATGAGATATTTTCCTTTTTTCTGTATAGCGTTTCCAGTTATGGTGAGCACATCTGTAATATCAGCTGACCAGTGTCCTTCCAGAATGTTTTTTGCTTGAATTGATTCTTGATTCTGGAATTTTGTAATTTCTTTTAAAAGAGAACATGTTGGTTATTTCTGTTCATAGAGTAATCATTTGATCACAAAACAATGATAATGTTTCCCCTGTCTCAGACTTGCCATTTTTCTACATGTTTGTAATCATTTTTTCACAGGTACTATTTCATCTAACAATTCATGGAGTCATGGATCATTTGAAGTCTTGTTCCTACAGTTATCCTACTGCAGACTCAGTTTTCATTTCAGGGTAATTACAGATTTTGTCATGGCTAAAGATCAACATTTGCATTCTACACTGATACTGCTAGATCTCTCAGTGGTTTCTGACACAATAACAAGATATGCTTACAGAATATTGGAACTTTTATTGCTTTCTGTTCGCTACTGTTTTCATCTGGTTTGCATCCTACCTGTCATGACATACCCAGATGGTTATTTTGTAGTATTCCAGTACAAACACACAAGACTGTGGATCTTTACATGCATACCTCTCGACTGTTCAGATTTTTGCCTCATATTTTTTTATCTCTTCATCATAAAATTTGTGGTTCGCTGGCAAATCGCTGATGATTGAAATCACTAAATAATGACATACATTTGATTTTCAGACTTCATATCTTTCAGAAAAAGGCATGCTAGCAACAAATCCCTTTATTCGGGCAACCTTCTAAATTTATAACGGCAATATTTAAAATATCCGTATTTTAGGATTTGCCCAGATTTCATGTATTAAGAGGTTAAGGGGTATGCTATATGGCTTGATACTGAGTCTAGTCTTAGTTATAGTACGTGCACTATGTGACATTAAATTTGCTTATCAACGACAGTAGATAATACCCCTGTCTAGTCTGTCCTTAGGCATATTTAACATGCTACCATCCATGCCTAGCTTTTCTGTCAGTCTTACTCCAAGTGTCCCATACCCTCTTGAATGCTTCCAAACACTTGCTCTTCATCACCTGGTCTAGTAATCCATTGGATGGGTCTATGTGGATCTCTGTGAAGAAGTACTTTTAGAGATCCAGGGAACAGCTAGTCCCTAGTATCTGCTGCCTGTGCCCCTTACTTTCCCCTTTATCCCTCCTGGTCAAAATGAGTCCTTCATATCTCCTTGACATGATCTTTGGCATAAATATAGTTTCCTCCTGTCCATTTTTTATTCTCATTTTAGAAGAGGTCTAATTCATTTAGTCTCTGAACCATTTCCATTCATTTTTATCTATATGTTAACTTTCCTCTGGATTATTTCTGGCAGACTAATGTCTCAAATCTTTTACAGCTACCAGAACTGCACATAGAATGAAAATATGTGACAAAGAGGATCCCAGGCCTCAAACATTTGTCCTATATGGACAGACTCAAAAATCTCCAGCTATTCTGTCTCATATCGCCTACTTAGAGGTGATCTTGGCTTGGCTTACAAAGCAATGTCTGACCCAGCTCTGTTAGAAATTCTGCATCTAAAGAAATCCCAATCCCTTCATACCACATGTTCCAGAGACCTCAACCTCATTACCACAATCAACAAAACATGCTGGAGGGACAGGTTCATAACCCAGAGATTGCCCATGCTATGGAATAGACTTCCCATACATGTTAAGCAGAGCACTTCACTGGCCCTCTTCAAGAGAAATCTTGATGAGCAGATGGGAAATAGAAAATTCACCCCAGGGATCACTCCAGTGGCTTTACTCGACAGAGGCACTGAGAAATAAGGTTGGGTGGCATGATGCCAGGGTAATCCTATGGGCTAGGCTTGTACAGACACCAGGGACATTAGCCTAGTATACACCTATGAACCTATGACTGACCATCAACTGACCATCAACTTTTACATTGCACTTATTGCTTTTTTTGCTTCTGGGGTCTGTCCCCCTGAGGGTTTACCTTGCATTCTATTTGCAGCTGCTGTCATTTTCCTCTCATTAACTTTTAAGTTACACAGCTCAGGTGAGATCAGCACCTTCAGATCCTTTTCCTACTTTGTAGCCATTAAATCCAACCCCCCCCCCCCCCAAGTTCATATTTTACACAGGAGCTACTGCGCAGCCCAAGTAAGTACTTTTCTTTTATTTACACTGAAACTGATTTTCCACATTTCTGTCTGCTCGGTCATCTCTTCCAGATATTTCAAGAGACCCCCTCCCATTATTTGTTGTTCCACCTGCCTTCATACAGGCCTAATTCCTTTAGTCTCTGAACCATTTCCCCTCCTGTTCATCCCATAGCTCTTTATGCTCAATAGAGGGGCCTGAATGGAGAGATGATAAGTCAGCAGATGAAGGAGAGTATTATTGCTGAAACTGAATTAATCCGCTTGTCTTGCTGAGCACCTTCGTGAGGTGGACCTGTTTTTCACAAAATCTCACCAAGATGACACTGATATATAGACTGTATTTATATAGCATATATCATGTACAGAAGTAGGTTAAAATTTAAATAAGATGGCTGAGTGCACAAGACCCAGGATAAAAAAATGTCTAGTCCTGGTACGCACTGATGCCAGGACTGGAAAAGATGACAGCGTAGAATCTCAAAATATGGAAACATTCCTACAATGGGCCAGGCCAGGCCCAGGAGGAGGATGCCCCCCCCCCCATTGTAGAAGGAAGTAGTAGTCCTCAAAAATCACAAGGATATCACACTTGCTGTCTTCTAGTCTTGAGGAACTTCTTCACTCACTGATGATCCTTACAAGATCCCCATCAGGAGATCTGCCAACACACTGCTCAGATTTATGAGGGATCTTTGTAGTAGCCCATCATTTCTTGTGCTTTGTTATGCCTAAGAGCAGCCAATGTCCTCTCTATCTCCTTTCTTTTTCTCATGATGTCCATTTACTGTTGTCATTCTACCCTACCTTCCTCTAATTATGGTACCCTCCTTTTGCTTTTCTTTGTGAAGTCTGAAGCAAAATATTCATAAAAATACGTCTGCGTTTTTACTATTCTCTGATCTTCCTTCCATGGTTGCTCAGTCTGACCAGTTGTTTTCCTCCTTTCCTTCTTTTTGCTATGTAACTAAAAAAAAGCCCTTGTTTCCCTTCTTGAGCTCTCCTCATAATTTCACTATAATTTTCATATTAACCTCCCTGCCCTGTAAACCTTTCATCTCCTTACCACATTTTTTGGGTCTATATTAAATCAGCGAATGCTTAAAAAAGCGAATGTTGATTTATCGACCCCATGTAAGTGAAACCTTACAATCCCGAACACTGGGAACATCGATTTTTTTTTCCCAGGAAAAAAATTTGCTGTTCCACAAAAAAATAAATAAATAAAAACATCAAAACATTACATAAAGTGGAGGGCTTTGCCCCCCCACACCCCCTGATGTGGGGGCTGTGCCCCCACACACCCCACTTAAATATACCAACTCTGAGATTGCACTATAGTCACGAAAATGGCAAAGTAACAGAGGCAGCCAAGTGATTTCTTTCCCAGGGAAAGAAATCGCTTATATGCCGTTTCGCTATTTTGCTGTTTCATGCTTTCAAGTTCGATCAAGACACATTCGAAGGATTGTGTTTTTGATCATATAATAGGAACCCCATCTTTTTACTTTTTGTAGGCCCTATCTTTTGCCATGATGTATAACCTCAAATTCATGTGTAACCACATTGGCTTTCTCCTCATTTTACCATTTTGCCACTTTCTGAACCCTTTGTTCATGGCTCTAACAGCTTTACCTCAGTCCATTTTTTTATTGCTTTATTATTGCTCACAGCTTCTTAACTTATCCTAGACTCTTATCTCTTAATAAAATAAAATGTCATTTCTTGACATCCCACAAAGCCTTACGTCTGCTCTCTACTACAGAGTGACATGAATTGTGTTGGCTGTTGGTGCCTTAACATGGGCATCCATGAGCCCATCTGGAATAGTTAGAGCCATGCCAAAAATGATCTCCTTTATAGTACAGTACTCAACCAACTGGCAGAACTCCTCATAGTTCAACACATCAATCAACTTCTTCCCCCTCTTCCTCTCGACTTAGAATCTCCTAATCTGCTTCTGACAGCTTCAGATCCTTTATATGTATTGTCATCTTCACCACAGTCTTCCAGTTCCCTATTGTAATTCTAAAACTTAGAATTCAAGTCTCACAATCACAAAAAAAAAAAAAAAAAAGAGTAAGAAAAATGCAGAACAGCGTATGTTTTTTTTCAGGGGCA
The DNA here is from genome assembly GCF_019279795.1 of Protopterus annectens. Taxonomy (NCBI): domain Eukaryota; kingdom Metazoa; phylum Chordata; order Ceratodontiformes; family Protopteridae; genus Protopterus; species Protopterus annectens. The sequence goes on from NC_056734.1 coordinate 890,842,649, forward strand.
GAAGTCTCCCAGTCTCCCCAATACAGGGACTGCAGCAAAAGATGTAGAACACCCAGTGCCATTTCCCAATATGGTGTCCTTCAACTCTAAGGGAAATATTCCCTTTCCGCACTATAGTGCGGTCTTGGAGTTGGTATATTTAAAGAGCGGGGGGTGTGGGGGGTGCAGCCCATCATGTGGGGGGTGTTGGGGGGCTTGCCCCCTGCTTGCAAAAGTTAGTTTACTGTTGCATGTTTAATTTTGTTTTTTCCGTGTTCGAACTTCTGCAAGTTTGACTACATGGTTTTGACCATATAGGGTTCAAACTTGTTGATGTTCGATCACGTAATAGGAACCCAAGAGAACCTACTTGTGTGCACAACCCACTATGTAAATACAACTGCAACAGGACTGAGCTCAGCCCAACTCTGTGCAATAACTATTAAACAAGACAAAAAAAGAATCAATGAAAAAAGTGAAACGTGAAACCCATATGTTCTATTCCACCCAGGACCTACAGAAATGAGTCTAACTCTCACTTAGATCAATTGCCACTTAATCCAAGACGGCCTCTACACCGGGCTAAAGAAATTTATTGAAAGCAGTAAATAAAATGCAGATTTACTCAAAGCAGAATACAAAATGCAGAAAACAACTCTAAATGACAAGATCAGTTAGACAATGTAAGTGCTGTCATAAAAAAGTATGTTCCTGGCTTTTTTTTTTTTTTTTTAATTTTAAAATCTGGCAGTT
>NC_056734.1:890848380-890853380 GCF_019279795.1 Protopterus annectens
GCCTCACTTAAGAATAAATTCTTGCTTCCTAAAAAATTCAGTAATTAATTCTTAAACATCCTTCACACTCCCTTCTACTTAGCCACTCATTCCTCTACTCTCTGTCTATCTCCATCTCCCCCCCCCCCCCTCTTTCTCTGCATTGGAGCCTTTCTTCTGCCATTCCATTAAAAATACTCCTAAACAACTTAATAAACTTCTAAATGGCCTTTTTCATTGTTATGAGCCTGGAACCAATATCCTTTTTCTTTGGTTCCTGATTACTCACACTGGTACCAGTTCTGTTCCCCACAGTGCCTTCTCTTCTTCCTGAACATTTACTTTAGTCTTTCTTTTACCTAAATATGTCATTCCTCTTGAGATCTCAAATCCATCAATCTATCCACAACCCTTTTTTCCCATTTTTGCACATGGGGTCAGGGTTTCACTTCAACAATGGCAATCATCTTGAAACAAGGTTTACCCCACCAGGTGGCTAGCCCTGCCTTAGTAGTTCATTCACACCACACACTCACATGCACACTCACACCTATGACCAGTTTAAAGTGTCCAAGCCATCTACTGCATATTTTTGGAATGTGGGAGGAAACTGGAGCACCCAGAGGAAACCCACATGAACACAGGGAAGACAAGCAGACTTTGCACAAAAGACACCCCAGCAAAGAATCAAACTGGGGAACCTCTTGCTGTAAGGTGACAATGCTGTCCACTGAGCCACTGTGCCACCATTCTCTAACTGCAAATAAAACTCCCTCCTTCCCACTTTAGCTAAGCTACTGGAAGACTAATGTACCAAAAAAAGTCTGAATACCTAACTAAGTATTCCTCTGTAATTATGTCAGCCTAGCTATAGGGAAGCATACATAAACATCTGTGTTTTCCCTAAATGACTCTATTTTTTCAGCCATAGTCAGTAGTCTAGTTACAGGCGCCTGTCTTATATAACTTGACAAACATAAACATATTTAGTTAACTGTAGTTTTCTTTGCCCTCGCTTTGATTCATTTCAGCTATTTTTCTGTTTAAATCATTATATCTCAGAGAGACAGGATTTCAGGTCAAACTATGTTCTTCTCTGCCCTCTCCTACTACTTAAAACCAGGCATTTCCAAGGAGTCTATCTTAGGACCCTCACTTTTTAACAGATACACCTGCACCACTGTTTTTGCACTAATGACCTTGGCATCTTTGCATCCTCTTGTCCTCATCTAGCACTTCAGTTTGAACTATACAATTATCTTAAACAACTGCTAGCCTGATTTAGTAACTATTAATGCCACACTGTGTGTGAAATTTGAAGTTTTTAGTACCTTACTAAGAAGGCAGAAACATGCATGTCCACAGCTAGAGGGTTTGGCTTTATTGGCCTGAAATTGTCCATAAATAGACAAAAGTAAAAGAAAAAGTCATGGACATTCAGAATAGCCACTTAGCTGAAACACCTGATATCATTAAAGAGTAATTTGCATATATCCCATGTTCCTCTGGTACAAGAGGTTTAAGGAATCACACAGTAGAAAGTCTAGCTTTGCTAGATTTTTCTTTTTGTATTTTTTAACCAGTGGTTTTCCTGTGTGACCTTTTTACTCATTATTTTACCTTCCCAAGCCTAAAATTAACTATCCCATTCAAAATGTTTTTCTCATTTCAAGACAAACATGCTGAACAGATCTCCTCCCTTTAAATGCTTAGTATTGTTTTCTTGTTAACCAGGTAGGTAATGTCATAAACAACTCTATTCAATCACAACCTTAGCCTGAGTAAATAATTCACATGAAAATGCCATTCGTAAAATCATTATCAAAACAGGGTGTTATATTTACATAAACAAAGAAAATGCATAATCACAATATACCAGTAGAATTACATTTACTTTCAAAAACAATTCATAAAATTAAGTCCTCAGTGAAAGGGATATAAAATGTGCACAGTAATTGCATGCAAATTAAATACAAATACAGATATTAACTATAACAGTATAAGACATAACACAAAAGACTGTGCAGTTAAATATTCAGTTTATATATTGATATGTATCAATCAACACAATTAGAAGGAGAAACTTGTGGAATAGACTGAATTTACATAATTAGTAAACACTCTATTATTTCATAAAGTAACATTAAACCATAATAGTAAAATGGGGGACAAATTTAAAGAAGAGAGTGAAGAGTAGTCTATGAAATTCATGCTTTTTTAGTTTATTTGATATATTTAGGAGAAATTGGGTAACATATTCTATTGCTGATGTTACATGTGAAGCCCTTACATTGATGATTAGATGATAGATAATACCTAAAAGTGGGGAAATAATGTTCATTTCAAACAACCCAAAGCAGAGAGTTCAGTGACACTGGGACAGGTTTTGGACAGCCCTCTCAGTGGTTGTTAATTGAAAAGACAGTGTAGCAGAATAAAACAGCCTTCATTTTGAGTCCTACGTGAGTTGTGACAGGTATTGATTGTTAGCAGTTGTTTTTTTGTTTTGTTTTTTTTTTTTGGCTAGGGAAGACAGTATCTCACTTAGGTCCATCTCTGTATGTAGACATTCTCTTAAATATGTCAAGAATGAATCAACCATGCTATATTTTGTTGTCATAATCACTCTACATAGCTTATGTCAGATGCAAATGCAGCCACAGGAAAGGGCATTCTACAAATACAACTTGAGTACAGTCCCTTACGGCTAATGCTTCCCACTAAAATCTGTGTAGCTGTGGATTTGTAGATTTATAATTCTGTCTCAAAAATATGAGCATCACTGCACCTTTCTAACCACAGCAAGATGGCTCCCAATAAGTCAGTGTCCTGACCTCTTTTCCTAACTAAAATTTTTAAGATCCTGATATTTGGATATGTCCCACAACTTGTCATTAACCTGTCCTCCAAAACTTCTCCTTATTATCTTTGCTGACAATCAAATTGACTTCTTATTCTATAGAGTTTTATTAATCATACATTTTCAATCCTTGGATCAAACATCTGGAAATCCCTAACTATTCAAAAATCAAAGAGTACCACCAACCTAAGACAGAGTAGCATATGTGGACAGTATTCCAAACAGAGGAAGCACTCTGGTGACTGAAGAATTCCCATGATGTTATTTCTATTTTCATTACTGTTGTTATGGTTTCACTAATGGTTCAAGTTGCTTTGTTATACTATCTCACACACACTTCTTCGCATTCTGCACTATTATGTATTTGTGTCTTTCGACTTTTCCCGGTTAGGGGTCGCCACAGCAGAACTCCGGTCCACTAATGATTGGCAGTTGATTTTTATGTACGGAGTTGCCAGCTCGGCCGCACAACCTTCAACGAAGGTACGCCCTTTCACGCATGTCTCCATGCAGAAGACACTCTAGCTGAGAATCAAACCGGGCAGCATCTTACTGTGAGGCAACAACGCTACCGCAGCACCACCATCACAGTTACATTCTGCACTATTATACCTGCACTATTATACCTTAACAATTTTATGTTTTGTTATTCCGAATTAAAATACAGAATTGACAAGATATGGTAACCCACATATTTGCTACTGTTATTTATTGCTATCTCAGTTTACTTGATGTGATTTAACTAATGTTTGCTATTGTCATGTCTTTGTAGTTATTGCTATCTGTTAATCTTTTCAGGTAGTGGCTGAAATGAGTCTATGCAGGTCAGTCCATTACCACAGTTAACAAATAATAAAACAAACGACAATAAATACATAAATATGCAAATGAACTAAAGACATTAGTAAAAAGGCATTAACATCTGTGAGAAGAGAACTTACAGGATACACCAGCTTCCTCAGTTTATTGTCTGAGTGACATACTAGCCATATCTCTTCTGTGTGACTTTACTGTTAAAAAGGACTGTTTTTGGATTAGGGTACTTATACAAACCAGCATTGGGATTGGGTCTGTGTAATTTCTTTAAAAAAATATGCACACTGTTATAAACTCTGCATGCTTTTCAAGGTTCTGAAGAAGAGTCCCTGCTAGGATGCCTACAAATTATCATTTGTAACTCCATGTTTATTAATTCCCTAAACATTCAAGGAGGGGGGCATTATGCAGCAAACATTAGTAAGCATGTACTGAGAACTTTAAAAACAAATGCATTTTAATAAAAAAATTAATTTTGCCCTTTGGCTGTAAGCTGCAACTGTTAATCCCTCCTACTGAACCAGCCATATGAAATGAGATGTTCTACTAGTCTTTCAACATTTTATTCTCAGCAACTATATAATCAACCAGATTGAGTTCTAACTTAACATCTAATGAACTAAAATGTTTGTTTAATATTTCATAAGGTCACTGTAATGTATGGGATCAACTGTACCCTTTTGTCCAAGGTATTTTAAGCACTACTTTAAGCAAGCCATTAATGTCTAAAAATTATGCACAACTAACAAAGGCAGTGCTTTGTACTGTAGATGTACACAGAAATATAATTACTATGAAAAATATCTAGACTTTTCTTGCCTGAGGAGAAAGACTACTTCCTTATATAAATATGTTATTTTCTACAGCCACTGAGTGTGCTGAATTTCGAACAGGTGGAATACAGCATTTGTGTTTTCATTCAGCACTAACTCCATATGGATATTACCATCTCAACAACCCACATTAGAGTTTATGAGTACATTTCCACTTTAACTACATAATCTTGCATATTTCTCCAAGTATTAGAACTGAATATTGCATGATGGAAGAAATCATTTAGAGAAAATGTATTGATTTAATTTTTTCTTGTTTATAGCAGCTTGTATTTACCATAAAGCCTTTCACTTTTGCAAAACACTATGATTCTTGCAAGAGATCTCTTATATTTAGCTACTGACAAAGTCAATGTCACAAAATATTTCTGACAGGCTCACCCCACTGGCTCTGCTGATCATGACAGGGACTTTTTTATTGGTTTACCATGATGGTTATCCTGATTCTGTTAATTCTGCTAAGGCCTTCTGATTTCTTTACTCTAGCTATGAGTGGCCTGAAGCAGTCCTAA